>NW_024080770.1:0-120075 GCF_003009895.1 Hyaena hyaena
AGCTGGCAGTCAGCACAGAGTCCGACGCGGGGCTCGAACCCACGAACCGCGAGATCATGACCTAAGCGAAAGTCGGACGCTTAACCAACTAAGCCACCCAGGCACCCCTATAGCTTTATACATTTTTACATTTGTAATTTCATATAGGGCAAATTCTCACTCAATAATCATTTTCAGATTTTTGGGGCTGTTATTGAATGTTTTCTCTTCCAGAAAAGAATCATAATTCTTGAAGTCCAGTTTTAAAATCCTCTTAAAATTTGGTTGGGATTGCATTAAATTTATAGATTAATTTGATTGTCCTGAATGGCAAAAGCATACAGACAGCTTTTCTGGGGTGATGTAAATACTGAGTCTGAGTGACTTTCCATGCAATCTCCTTTGTGAATATTTATTATTTGATTCTGACAGGCAATCCCAAGAAGCCATGCTCCGTATGAATTTTCCGCAAGAGAGTACCAAAATCCAAAGTGTAGATGATGCTTATAGTGGGCTCCTCTCTCAGTCTTTGGATCGTTTTTATGTTAATATATGGTTCCGTTTCTCTTGGTTATAAACCTAGACATGGAAATACTGGATCGTATGATAACTCTATATTTAAGGGATTTAATTTAAACTTAATTAAATTAATTTAAACTTTTAAGGGATTACCAAACTGTTTTTCAAACTGGCTGCAAATTTAACACTCTCACCAGCAATGTATGAGAGCTCCTATTTCTCCACATCCTAGCCAAGTGGATATGAGAAAGTTTTCATTGTAAGGATTTTTTTTTTGTATTAAAAATTTATTTATTTATTTATTTATTTATTTAGAGACAGGGAGACAGAGCGTGCACAAGCTGGGGGAGGGGCAGAGAGAGAGGGAGAGAGAGAATCTCAGGCAGCCTCCACACTGTCAGTGCAGAGCCCAGTTCAGGGCTTATCTCTTGAACCGAACTGTGAGATCATAACCTGAGCTGAAATCAAGAGTCGGACACTCAACCAGCTGAGCCACACTGGCATCCCATTTTTGAAGAGCAGTGTTAGATTTACAAATCTAAATTGGAAAGTACAGAAATTTCCCACATATCTCCTCTCCCCAAGCATGCAATTGTCCCTATTGTTTACATCTTATATTAGTGTGGTACATGGAACATTATTGATACATTATTATTAAGTCCATAGTCTATATTAGGGCTTACTTTTCGAGTTGTACATTCTATGGGTTTTGACAAGTGGATAATGACATGTGTCTCTCATTACTGTATTATACAGGATAGTTTTGCTGCCCTATAGATCCCCTGTGCTCCGCCTATTCATCCCTCTCTCCCGCAGAACCACTGGCAACCACTGATATTTCTACCGTTTTCCTTAGTTTTGTCATTTCTAGGAGATCATGACTTGAGCCAAAGTCAGACGCTTAACTGACTGAGCCACCCAGGCGCCCCTAGTTTTGTCATTCCTAGATGGCATACAGTTGGAATCATACCGTATATTGCCCTTTCAGACTGACTTCTTTCACTTAACAATTCGCTTTCTAAAGTTCCTCCATGTCAGGGGGCCTGACTGGCTCAGTTGGTGGAGTGTGTGACTCTTGATCTCAGGGTTGTAGGTTTGAGCCCTATGTTGGGTATAAAGAGGACTTAAAAAAGAAATCTTAAAAAAAAAAAGTTCCTGTATGTATTTTTTGCAGCTTGGTAGTTCATTTGTTGCTTGGTAGTTCATTTGTATCGCTAAGTGATAGTACATTGTATGGATGGGCCATAGTTTGCTTATATATTCTCCTACTGAAGGATATCTTGGTGTTTCCAATTTTGGCAATTATGATGAGGGCTGCTATAAACATCCATGCGCAGGTATTTGTGTGAACATAAGTTTTCAACTCGTTTGGTTAAATACCTAGGAGCATGATTGCTAGATTGTATGAGTATGTTTAATTGTGTAAGAAACTGCCGAACTATCTTCCAAAGTGGCTGTACCATTTTGCAACCCTACCAGCAAGGAATGAGACTCACTTTGCTTCACATCTTCTTCAGCTTTTGGTATTGTCAGTTTTTTGGACTTTGGCCACTCTAATAGGTGTGTAGTGGTATCTCATTGTATTAATTTGCATTTCTGGGGCACCTGGGTGGCTCAGCTGGCTAAGTGTCCGACTTCTGCTAAGGTCATGATTTCACGGTTCATGAGTCTGAGTCTGCCATTGGGCTCTGCACTGACAGCTCAGAGCCTGGATCCTGCTTCAGATTCTGTGTCCCCCTCTCTTTTTCCACCCTCCCCCACTTGTGCTCTATGTCTCTCTCTCTTTCAAAAATAAATAAACATTAAAAAAAGAGTTCTTTGTATACTTTGGATAATAATCCTTTATTAGACGTATCTTTTGCAAATATTTTCTTTCAGAATATTTCCATTTTTAAGACTTTATGCCACAGATTTATTTGCACACAGGTACAAAGATGTATATCGACAGATAGTATAAGCAACAAATTAGATGATAAAAACAACAAACTAGAAGGAAAACAAAATATTTGTCTCAGATTGGGCTCTTGGTTGCAAGAAGCAGAAGTGAGTCTGGCTGATGAGCAGAAAGTCATTTGTTATAAAGAAAACCGTTGAGAGGGCTAGAGAATAATCTTCAAGAATTAAATTTTCAAGAATTAAAGCCACAAACCACATATATAAATAGCCTGGTGAATAAAAAGGTCCAGAACATTCTGCTGCCACCAAAAACTAGATGCTAGATTTAGACTGCCACCAAGAACTTGACTGCAATTGCAATGAAGTCACTCACATCAGCACCACTAATGTCTTTTCCGCATCAAGAACTCATTTTGTCACCCATGCCACCCCCAACACCATAAGGCTGTGCTGCACCCTAGCCAGCATAATAGGTGTCCTGCGCAAAGCCCGTTTCCTCCTGGGGTCCACTTCTGATTTGGAGATTGGCACGGGTACAACTGGTTGCTGGAGCTTCAGAGACTGGAGAGTATTTCCACAAACATGAAAAGTATTCCAGCGGAGTTGGCGAGCCAGAAAAACATGACAAATCTCCACTAAAGTGTCTATCAGTTGGAGATCGCTCATACATAATGGCACATCCATGCATTAGAATACTAGGCAGTTCTTGGGGCGCCTGGGTGGCGTCCTTGGTTAGCGTCCGACTTTGGCTCAGGTCATGATCTCATGGTTCGGTTCGTGGGTTCAAGCCCCGTGTCAGGCTCTGTGCTGACAGCCATCTCAGAGCCTGGAGCCTGTTTCAGATTCTGTGTCTCCCTCTCTCTCTGACCCTCCCCTGCTCACTCTGTCTCTGTCTCTGTCTCTCTCTCTCTCAGAAAAAAAAATACTAGGCAGTTCTTGAATAGAGTAAGGTAGTTTAAAAAATAATAATGTGGGAGAATCTTCAGGATATAATTAATATGCATCATTTTATTATTTTTTAAAATTTTTTAATGTTTTATTTATTTTTGAGAGAGATAGAGACAGCGTGAGCAGGGGAGGGTCAGAGAGAAAGGGAGACACAGAATCCGAAGCAGGTTCCAGGCAATGAGCTAACTGTCAGCACAGAGCCTGACGCGGGGCTTGAGCCCACGAACCGAGAGATCATGACCTGAGCCGAAATTGGACGCTTAACCGACTGAGCTACGCAGGTGCCCCTTATCATTTGTATTTTAAAAGGAGCTGTATGTATTTATGTATTTGTCCATGTATACAAAAGTCTGGAAGGGTACACAAGAAACTAGTAACAATGATTGCTTCTAAAGAAGGGAAAAAGGAGACTAGGATGGAGGGGGAACTTATTGGTCTGAATTCTATATATGCCATATGCATATATAATCTATTCAAAAACTTTTTTTTATGTTTATTTTTGAAAGAGAGAGTGTGCACGTGCACGTGCATGAGTGGGGGAGGGGCAGAGAGAGAAGGAGACAGAGAATCTTAAGCCGGCCTTGCTGTCAGCACAAAGCCCCATGTGGGGCTTGAATCTACAAACCATGAAATCATGACTGGACAGAAGTCAGGGCTGGACACTTAACCAACTGAGCCACCCAGGCACCCCTCAAAATTCTAAAAAGGAAAAATGTTTGCCACATACCCAAACTGTGGCCATCAAACATTTGATAAATATTATTAATTTTAGAACGTTTGGAAGTAAAACCAACCAATAGTGGGTATTATTAAAAGTGGGGTGCCTGGGGGTGCCTGGTTGGCTCAGTCGGTTGAGCGCCCGACTTCGGCTCAGGTCATGATCTCACGGTTCGCGGGCTTGAGCCCCGCGCCGGGACAGCCAGCTCAGAGCCTAGAGCCTGTTTCAGATTCTGTGTCTCCCTCTCTCTCTGACCCTCCCCTGCTCACGCTCTCTCTCTCTCTCTCTATCTCAAAAATAAATAAAAAACATTTTAAAAATCTTTTTAAAAAAGGGGGGTGCCTGGGTGGCTCAGTTGGTTAAGGATCCAGCTCTTGATTTCAGCTCAGATCATGGTCTCACAAATTTGTGAGATCGTAAGGCTCAGGGCTGATCGGAGCCTACGTGGGATTCTCTCTCCCTCCTCTGCCCCTCCCCCACTTGCATTAGCAAGGCACAGTCTCTCTCTCAAAACAAACTTCGAAAAAGTGATAGCCAGATGCCACTTATGCCTCAACTTCTTCTGGGCTAAAGGTTACCTATCTTATACCCACAATTGTGAAACAGCGTCCACCTGTCCCATAAAATTGGCCTGCCTGGCTAGCAGTCCCCATGCAGCCAGTTCCGATCTCTGATGCTGTCAGTGACATTGAGGACACAGAGAACTCTTAACAATTATTCCATCCTAAGAAGCAAAAAATAGCCTCCTGTCCACCTCCAAAGTCTGTAGGAGGGTTTCTGTATTCTTTTGTGAGAAGCTGAGAAAGATCCATGCGATACTAACAGGCCAATAGACGATATAACAATGTAATTTTGCTTCTCTGGACAGGAGATTGGGCCTATTAACCACAGCCATTTTAACACCTACTGAGTGAGACTCAAAATACCTACTGCTGAATCATTTAGGAGGCATCCAGCAGCATAAACAGAGCACCCAATTAAAAGAGGCTTAAACAGTGAAGACATTCATTTTTTCACATAACAAGAAATCTGGCCGAGGGAATTCCAGAGCTGCCTCATTCAGAAGTTCAACAATGGCAGATTCTGGCTCAGTCTCCCTGATTCCCTCATGACTTTTTCTTCATGGTGACAGAGTGACGGTTGCTGTTCCCAGCACCATATCCTCACGTGAGCTTATTGAAGGCACGAAGCATGAAGAACTTTCTGCATTGCTTACTCTTGTACTTTCTCTCTCTTGCTTGCAGGCTGCCTCTCCTGTTCTTAATCAGGGAGGAAAATCATTCCCAGAACCCCCAGAAGATTTCTTCCCCAGATGCAATTGGTCTGAAGTGTGTTATATGCCCACCTCCAAACCAATCACTAGCAAGGGGAAAAGGAATTATCATGTTTGTCTTCACCCATCACAGTTCATCCTCAGAAGGAGGTGGTGAAATAGGGTTGCATATTCCTTGTATGTGTAAAATTCAGTTTTAACTGGATGTGTTTATAATTTTCTCTGAGATTCTGGCAATGCTGCTAGGTGACACCTTCCTCATTCCTGAGTCTGTTGCCAGACCATACTTAACAAAATCAGCGTTTCATTAGCAAGAATAAGACAGTAGTGCCTAAAAGTGGTAATCAACCATCTGTCTCTTTGCTTTACAAGATTTACTTTAACTTCTGTTCAAGAAAGTCCTGGCTCCTTTCCACTCTTTGCCCCTCCCTGTTTGACAATAGCTGTGTCCCTGAGACATGATGGTGAAAGCCCAACTAAATGACTTTGACTATGTTGGGTGCCCGGCCACCAAGGCTGCTTTTAACTCTGGCAAAGTAAATATTGTCTCTATCAATAACAGCTTCATTGACCTCAACTACATGATCTACTTGGTCCAGTATGATTCTACCCATGGAAAGTTCAATGGCACAGTCCAGGCTGAGAAAGAGAAACTTGTCATTGATGGAAAGCCTATCTCAGTCTTCCTGGAGTGAGATCTCACTAACATCGAGTGGAGTGAGGTTGGTGCTGAATTTATTGTAGAGCCCACTGGCATCTTCACTACCCTGAAGAAGGCTGGGGCTCACTTGAAGGGTGGAGCCAAAATGGTCATCATGTCTGCCTCTTCTGTTGATGCCCCCATGTCTGTGATGGGCATGAACCAAGAAACAGAAGTATAATAACTTTCTCAAGATTGTCAGCAATGCCTCTTGCACCACTAACTGCTTGAGATCCTGGCCAAGGTCATCCATAACAACTTTGGCATTGTGGAGGAAATCGTGACCACAGTACATGCCATTACTGCCACGCAGAAAACCATAGATGGCCCCTCTGAGAAGCTATGTCATGGCCAAGAAGATGGCCAGAACATCAACCCTGCTTCTACTAGTATTGCCAAGGATGTGAGCAAGATCATCCCTGAGCTAAATGGGAAACTCACTGGTGTGACTTCCTGTATCCTCACCCACAATGTATCAGTCATGGGCTTGATCTACCATTTGAAGAAAGCTGCCAAATATGACAACATCAAGAAGATGGTGAAGCAGGCATCAAAGGGCCCTCTCAAGTGCATCCTGGGCTACACTAAGGACCAAATTCCTGCAGATTTAACAGTGACACCCACTCTTCCACTTTTTTTTAAATGTGGTTTTCAAATTTTTTTAATGTTTATTTATTTTTGAAAGAGAGAGAGAGATTGAGCATAAGTGAAGGAGGGGCAGAGAGAGAGGGAGACATAGAATCTGAAGCAGGCTGCAGGCTCTGAGCCGTTAGTACAGAGCCCAATGTGGGGCCTGAACTCACAAATGGTGAGATCATGACCTGAGCCCAAGTGGGATATTTAACCGACTGAGTCACCCAGGTGCCCCTCCCACTCTTGCACTTTTGATGCTGGGGCTGGCATTGCCCTCAATGACTATTTTGTCAAGTTTATTTCCTTTGATGAAAATTAATCTGTATATAGCAATTGGGTGATGGACCTTATGGTCCACCTGGACTCCAAGGAATAAGAACCATTGGAACACCAGCCCCAGGGAGAGCAAGAGAGAGGCCCTCAGCTGCTGGGGTGTCCTTGCCCTACATGGGTCTCTCGACCTACTGAAATGTCTCTCTTGCCCTCAACACAGTTTCCATCCCAAACCCCCTGAAGAAGGGGAGGCATTTAGGGAGCCCTACCTTGTCATTTACCACAAAGTACACTATACACCCTCACACATAAAAAAGAAAGTCCGGATTTTCATGGCCCAGCATTTCCACGTAAACACAAAAGTATTGTTTCATGGCCCAGTATTTATTTCCACATAAACTCAGTTCTGACTGTCGGTCTGTCTGTCTCTCTTTCTGTGTATTGGTGGTGTGCTGGAGTGAGATACGAGATCATAGTTTTATAGTATTACAGAATAAAATCTAAATCTTTAGGGTCAGCTGGCAAAGATGAACAGTGACAGAGTAAGATGTGTGTAGAGCATGTTACAACCTGCAATTTACATCTGGGGCATCCAGAGTTCTAAAAGCCACTACCTAGTGTGCTTTAGTTTTGCTGTGGGACATCTAAAGCAGAGGGAGGCAACAGCCCAGCTGCTTCCTGAGAACTCGGAGTTTTCTGCCTTTGAGTATTACTGCCTTTACAAGGACTACTTGGGACTGACGATCACAGTGGCATAGAAATGAGAGAGAATGGGACTGCTTCCTTTGGGAGTTGGGACTATTTCAACACAACTTTTACGCATTTATGGGAGGGGATGATTATGACATAAGTAATGAAAAGGCATTTCTGGGTCCTGATTTGAGTGTGATTCCCGGGATGTTACTCATAGGCATACACAGACCTACATCTTCTTTGCTGAGTCACCAGCTTACCTCTGTTAGGGGGCTGCCCCAGATCCCACAGGCCCATAGAAAACTGTCGGTTTGTCAGACTCTCATGAACTCTGGCACATAGCCTAGGCAGCTGTTGGAAATTCTGGCTGACAGACCGGAAATCGTGAGGCAACTCTTTTTAGCGTGTCCCCTGTGGGAGACAAAAATCAAATGGCTGACATGGATATACTTACTGGGATCATATCTGCTAAACTCCTATATTTTCTGAGGTTGGCTAGTGGTAAACTTTATACATATTCATGAGAAAATGGTATCCATTTCCTAAGCTGTATTTATGTTATAGACTTGATTAAAGAAGATCTGTGTCAGTTAACAGGAAAGATTGAATATGCATTTATCTGTTCCCTCCCAAATCCCCACTATAATAGCAGCAAAGAGAAAAAAAGCCCATAAACCCATAGGGCTAAAGAGGAGAGGAGAGGACCAGAGTTAAGAAATGTTAACACAGGGCTTCCTGGGTGGCTCAGTCGGTTTAGCATCTGACTCTTGATCTCAGCTCAGGTCATGATCTCACTGTTCCTGAGCTCAAGCTCCACATTAGGCTCTCCATTGATGGCCTGGAGCTTGCTTGGGATTCTGTTTCTCCTCTCTGCCCCTCCCCTGCTTGTGCACATTCTCTCTCTCTCTCTCTCTCAATCTCTCTCTCTCTCAAAATAAATAAATAAATAAATTATTAAAAGAAAAAAAGAAATGTCAACATAATTCTGGAAAATGAAAGCTGATGGAGGAGTCATATAACTGATTTAGGAGAATGGAGAAGCTTAAGCCTAAGGGTGCTCATGGGAGGGGTGGTGCAGGTAGAGGTGCAGAGTGGAGGGCACACCAATAAAGAGAAAGCTAATTGGCCCAGAAGAATACAGCAAAGGGTCAGGAACTGAAGGTACAGTGTATCTCTGGCAACCACTGATTGGTTCTTGTCCTCACACTTTTGCCTTTCCAGGATGTTACATAAATGGAATCATACAGTATATAAATTTTTTCTAAGTTTTAAAACATTTATTGAGGCTCCTGGGTGGCTCAGTTGGTTAAGCATCTGGCTTTGGCTCAGGTCATGATCTCATGGTTAGTGGGTTTGAGCCCCCCATTGGGCTCTGTGCTGACAGCTAGTTCAGAGCTTGGAGCCTGTCTTCGGGTTCTGTGTCTCCCTCTCTCTCTGACCCTCCCCTGCTCATGCTGTCTCTATCTCTCTCTCAAAAATAAATAAAACATTAAAAAATTAAAAATAAATAAAACATTTAAAAATTTCTTAAAAACCCATTTGTTTGTTTTTGAGAGACAGATTGAGACTGAGTGCAAGTGGGGGAGGGGCAGAAAGAGGAAGGACACAGAATCTGAAGCAGGCTCCAGGCTCTGAGCTGTCAGCACAAAGCCCACCACGGGGCTTAAACCCACTGACCACAAGATCATAATCTGAGCCAAAGTTGGATACTTAATCAACTGAACCATCAGGTGCTCCTGTAAGTGTTTGAATCTGGCTTCTTTCATGTAGCATAATGCATTTGATGCATTATTGTAATATCAATGCCATTTTCCTAATGGCTAACTAGTGATCCATTTTATAGGTGTGCCACAATGTTTTGGACTGTTTCCAGGCTTTGGTGATTACAAACAATGCTACTGTCAACATTTGTGTAGTGGTTTTCAGTTATTCTGTAAATATAGGCTTTTATTTCACCTGGGCAAATAACACGGGGTGAGATCTCCAGGTTCTGTGATATGTGTATGTTTAAGTTTGTAAGAAACTTTCAAACTGTGGTGAACTATTGTACACCCACGTCAGCAATGTATGAGAGTTTGGGTTTCTCCACATTCTTGGCAACACTCTGTATTGTCATGTGTGTTTTGTTTCTTTATTTTTTTTTAAATTTTAGCCATTCTAACAGATATGTGGTGGCATCTTAGTGTGTGTGTGTGTGTGTGTGTGAGTGTGTGTTTAAGCATAGAATTCGATGGTTTTTAGTATATTCTCAAAGTTGTGCAACCACTACCACTATCTTATTCTAGAACATTTCCATCAGTCCCTGCCTGGACTGAATTGACCCACAAATTCATGTTGAAGTCCTCCTTCTCAATTTGAAGGTATTTGGAGCTGAGATCTTTGGGGGGTAATTAGAGATAGATGAGGTTATGAGGGTGAGGTCCCCCTGATGGGGTTCGTGCACTTATAAGAAGAGGTAGAGACGACTCTCTCTCCATATGCACACACTAAGAACCTCAAAATAAACCTACTTTGCCCACACCTGGATCTTAGACTTCCCAGCCTCTAGAAGCATGAAAAATAAGTTTCGGCTGTTTAGGCCTCTCAGTCTACAGTATTTTGTTACGACAGCTGTAGTTGATTAAGATAACCAACAAGAGAAGCCCTGCACCTACTAATCCCCTCTATACCCATCCTCTGACGATACTTAATCTATGTTTTGTCTCTATGGATTCGCCTCTGCTGGACAGTCATATAAATGGGATCATATCATGCAGGATGTGGCCTTTCGTGTCTGGCTTCATTCACCAAGCATAATGCTTTCAGGGTTTATGCATATTGTAGTGTGCATCATAGTTCATTCCTTCTTACGGCTGCATGATATCCCCTTGTGTGGAAATACATTTGTTCATCCATTCATCACTCGAATATTTAGGTTATTTCTACATACTGGCTAGTATGAATCAGGCTACTATGAATATTCATGTGCAAGTTTTTGTGTGAACGTGTTTTCAGTTCTCTGGGGCGTACAACTAGGAGTAGCATTGCAGGATCACATGGTAATTCTATGTTTAAGTTTTTGAAGAACTGCCAAACTGTTTTCCACAGCAACTGTGCCATTTTACATTCCCATCAGTGCCTTATTGGAGTTCCAGTGTTTTCACATCCTCGTCAACACTTGTTATTGTCTGTATTTTTTATTATCGCCACTTCAGTGGGTATGAAGTGCTATACTATTATGATTTTTTTAAATATTTATTATTTTTTGTGTGGGAGAGCAGGAGTCGGGGAGGAACAGACAGAGGGGGACAGAGGATCCAAAGCGGGCTCTGTGCTGACAGGCTGACAGCAGAAACTCAAACTCACAAACCTCAAGATCAAGACCTGAGCTGAAGTTGGAGGTTGAACTTATGGAGCCACCCAGATGCCCTTACCATTATGATTTGGATTTGCAGTATCCCAATGATGAATGATTTTGAGCATTTTTCAGTGTACTTATTTGCCATCCATATAGCTTCTTTTGTGAAGTGTCAGTTCAAATCTTTGTGCTTCTAAAAAAACAGTTAATTCCAATATAGTTCACATATAGTGTTATGTTAGGTTCAGATGTAGACTATAGTGATTCAACAATTCTATGCATTACTCGTGCTCATAATAAGTGTATTCTTTTTTAAAATGTTTTTTATTTATTTCTGAGAGAGAGAGAGACAGCATGAGCGGGGAAGGGTCAGAGAGAGAGAGAGAGGGAGACACAGAATCTGAAACAGGCTCCAGGTTCTGAGGTAGCTGTCAGCACAGAGCCCGACGCGGGGCTCAAACCCATGAACTGTGAGATCATGACCTGAGCTGAAGTTGGACGCTTAACCGACTGAGCCACCCAGGCGCCCCATCATAAGTGAATTCTTAATTCCCTTTACCTATTTTACCATCCTCCCCTCTGGTAACAGTCAATTTGTTCTCCATAATTAAAACTCTGTTTTGGGGTTTCTTTCCTTTTTTCTTTATTCATTTGCTTTTCTTTCTTGTATTCCACATTTGAGTGAAATCATATGGGATTTGTCTTTCTCTGATTGATTTCACTTAGCATTATACTCTCTAGCTCCATCCATGTTGTCACAAATGGCGAGATTTCATTATTTTTTTATGGCTAAGTAACATTTCATTGTATGTCTATGCCACATCTTCTTAACTCATTTATCTGTGGGTGGACTTTTGCACTGCTTCCATAATACAACTATTGTAAATAATGCTGCAATAAACATAGGGGTGCATATATTTTATGAATTAGTGTTTTCATAATTCTTTGAGTAAATACCCATTTGTGATGTTGAGCATCTTTTCCTGTGTCTGTTGATTATTTGTATGTCTTCTTTACAGAAATATCTGTTCGTGTCTTCTGCCTATTTTTAATTGATTTGTTTGTGTGTGTTATGACTTGTATAAGTTCCTTATGTATTTTAGATACTAACTTTTTATTGGATATTTCATTTGAAAATATCTTTTCCTGCTCACCAGGTTGTCTTTTAGTTTTGTTGATTGTTTCCTTGTGCAGAAGCTTTTTATTTTTATTTTTTTCCAAGAAAGAGAGCAGAGGAGGAGGGCAGAGGGAGAGAAAGAGAATCTTAAGCAGGCTCCACACTCAGCACCAAACCCAATGTGGGGACTCGACCCCATGACCCTGGGATCATGACCCGAGCCAAAATCATTGTTGGGTGCTCAACCAACTGAGCCACCCAGGCACCCCAGAAGCTTTTTATTTTGATGTAGTCCCAATGGTTTATTTTTGCTTTTGTTTCTCTTGTATCAGGAGACATATCTAGAAAAATATTGCTATTGCCAATGTCAAAGAAATTACTGTCTGTACTCTCTTCTAAAATTTTTATAGTTCCAAATTTTTGCCCATTTAAAAAATTGATTTTCTTATAATTGCATTCTGAGAGTTCCTTATGTATGCTGGATGCAAGTCCTTTGTCTATGTGATTTTTTAATTTTTTCTTCCCATCTCCGAATTATCTTTTCATTCTCTCTCTTATTAAAAAATATTTATTTCTGGGAGAGGAATAAAGCGAGAGGGGCAGAGGATCTGAAGTGGGCTCTGCACTGAGAGGGTGATGGCAGTGAGCCTGATATGGGGCTCAAACTCACAAACTGTGAGATCATGACCTGAGCTGAACTCAGACACTCAACCAACTGAGCCACTCAGGCACCCCTGAATTGTCTTTTCATTCTCTTAAGAGTATTCTTCACAGGGGCACCTGGGTGGCTCAGTCAATTAAGCATCCAACTCTTGATTTAAGCTTATGTCATAATTCCAGGATCATGGGATTGAGCCCCACATCAGGCTCTACATTAGGCATGGAGCCTGCCTAAAATCCTCTCTGTCCGTCTCTCTCTCTCTCTCTCTCTGCCCCCTACCCTCACTCATGCCTTGCCTTCAGTCGCTCTCTCTCTCTCTCTCTCTCTCTCAAATACAAAAATAAGAGAAAAAAAGTCAAATAATTTGGAACCTTATATTAAAAAAAGAGTATTCTTCACAGAGTTAGTTTTAAGTCTTGATGAAATCCCATCTATCAAGTTTTTTTTCTATAGTGTCTTTGGTGTCATTTCTTAGAACTCTTTGCCTAAGTCCAGGTTACAAAGATCACCTACTGTGTTTTCTTTTAAAGTTTTTATACTTTTAGATTTCATATTTAAATTTCTGATCCATTTTGAGTTAAATTTGTATAAAATGTGAAGTATGGATGGTGGCTTATTTTGCTTTGCAAACGGATGTCAAGTTATTCCACCACAATTTGTTCAAAAGATAACCATTTCTCCATTGAATTGCCTTTGCACTTCTGTCAAAAATCAATTGTGTGGGTCTATTTTTGGATTCTGTGTCCTGTTTCATTGACCCATGTGCCTATCCTTTAACTTAATACCACACTGGTTCTGGTTCTGATATTAAGGTAATTGCATTTGGACTGAAAGTTTGTTGCCCTCAAAATGCATATGTTGAAATACTAACCCTCAATGTGGTGGTATTAGGAGGTAGGGACTTTGGGGGGTAATTAAGTCATGAAGGTGAAGACTTCTTGAATGATATTAGGGCCCTTAAATCCCAAAGAGCTCTCTTGCACTCTTTCTACCATATGAGGACAGAATGAGAAGATGGCAGTCTATAGCCCAGAAGAAGGCCTTCACCAGAATTCTAACCATGCTGACACCTTGATCTTGGACTTACTGCCTCAAAAACTGTGAGAAGTAAATTTCTGTTCTTTACAAGCCACCCAGTTTTTGCTATTTCATTACAGCAGCCTGACCTGAGGTAGAAATAATGGTCTCATAAATGGCTTGGGATGTGCTTCCTTCTCTTCTATTTTCTGGAAGAGATTATGTTGAATTGGTATTATTTCTTACTTAAATATTTGGTAGAATTTGCTAGTAAAACCACCTGAGGCTGGAGTTTTCTTTATTGGAAGGCTTTCCACAGTGAATTCAATTTCTTTGATAGATGTGGGACTATTTAGCTTATCTGTTTCTTCTTGAACAGGTTTTGGTAATTTGTATCTTTTAACAAATCAGTCCATTTCATCTAAGTCATCGAATTTATAGGCATTGAGGGTTTGTTTGTTTTTATTTATTTATTTTGTAGTATTCTCTGATACACTAATGTCTGTAGGATGTGTAGGGTCTGTAGTGATATTTCTCTTTTTATTTCTATATGGATAGTTTGTGTCTTCTTTTTTCAGTCTGGCTAGAGGTTCATCAATGTTATTATTCTTCCCAAAGAACTAGCTTTTAATTTTATTGATTTTCCTCTGTTGTCTTCTTGTTTTCAACTGTATTGATTTCTGCTCTTATCTTTATTTTCTTTTGATTACTTTCAGTTAAACTTGCTCTTTTTTTAAAGTTTATTTATTTGTTTTTGAGAGAGACAGAGACAGCATGAGTGGGGGAGGGACAGAGAGAGAGGAGAGAGAGAGAGAGAAATCCCAAGCAGACTCTGCACTGCCAGGGCAGAACCTGACGCAGGGCTCCCAATCATGAAGCCATGAGATCATGACCTGAACCAAAACCAAGAGTCAGATGCTCAACTGACTGAACCACCCAGGTTCCCCGAATTTGCTCTTATTTTTAATTTTTAAAAAAATTCTTAAAGTGGGAGCTTAGATGATTTTAGATCATTTTTTCTTTCTTTTTTTTTTTAACTTTTTATTTATTTCTGAGAGAGAGAGAGAGAGAGAGAGAGCATGAGCAGGGGAGGGTCAGAGAGAGGGAGACACAGAATCTGAAACAGACTCCGGGCTCTGAGCTAGCTGTCAGCACAGAGCCGGACACGGGACTCGAACCCACGAACCATGAGATCATGACCTGAGCTAAAGATAGACACTCAACTGACTGAGCCACCCAGGCGCCCCTAGATCATTTTTTCTAATAAAAGTTTTCATGCTATAAATTTCCCTCTAAGCACGGCTTTATCTGCATTTCACAAGTTTAAAAATTTTTTAAAATGTTTTTATTTATTTTTGAGAGAGAAAGAGAGTGCACAAGTGGGGAGGGGGCAGACAGGGGGATAGGGGATCTGAAATGGGTTCGGCATTGACAGCAAAGAGCCCAATGCAGCACTTGAACCCACGAACTGCAAGATCATGACCTCAGCCAAAGTTGGATGCTCAACCAACTGAGCCACCCAGGCCATTTCACAAGTTTTAATATGTTGTATTTTCATTTTAATTTAATTCAAATATTTCCTCTAATTTCACTGAAGAGTTTTTCCTTGAAACACAGGTTATTTAGAAGTTATCCGATTATTAGGAAATTATCCAGATATTTTTCTGTTATTGTTTTTCATCAAATTCTGTTGAGTTCATAAAATATACTTTGTGTGATTTTAATTTTTAATAATTTGTAAAGATTTATTTTATGGCCTAGAATATGGTCTCCCTTATCGGAGTGAAAGTTTCATGTGCACTTGAAAAGAAAGACTTCTTACTGTTGTTGTGTGGATTGTTCTATAAAATGTCAATTCCATCGAGTTGGTTAACAGGGTTGTTCAGAGCTTCTTTGTGCTTCCTGGTTTTCTGTCCACTTGTTCCATCCGTTACACAGAGAGAATTGTGGAAATCCTATAAATGAGGATTTGTCAGTTTCTCCTTTGGGTTCCATCAGTTTTTTAATTCACGTGTTTTAAAACTTTGTTATTAGGTGAATACACATTTAGGATTATTATTTCTTCCTTGTCAATTGGCCCTTTCATCACTATAAAATGTCTCTCTTGGGGTGGCTCAGTCAGTTGAGTATCTATCTGACTCTTGATTTCAGCTCAGGTCATGATTCCAGGGTCTTGGGATCATGGGATCAAGCTCCACACTAAGTGTGAAGCCTGCTTAAGATTCTCAGTCTCTCTCCCTCCACCACTCTCTCCCACTCATGTGGTTTCTCTCTCTCTCTCAAAAAAAAAAAAAAAAGTCCCTCTTTATCTCTGGTAATTTCGTTGTTCCAAAGTCTATTTTGTCTGATACTAACAAAACCACTGTAGCTTTCTTTTTTTTTTTTTTCCTTTTTTTTATTGTGGTAAAACACATATAACCTAAGCATACCATCTTAATCATTTTTTAAACAACTCTTTAAACATTTATTCATTTTTGAGACACAGAGACAGAGCATGAGTGGAGGAGGGGCAGAGAGAGAGGGAGACATAGAATCGGAAGCAGGCTCCAGGCTCCAAGCTACAACACAGAGGCTGATGCAGGGCTTGATCTCATGGACTGGGAGATCATGACCTGAGCTGAAGTCAGACACTTAACCGACTGAGCCACCCAGGTCCCCCTCATCTTGACCATTTTTAAGTGTACAGTTTAGTGATACTAAGTACACTTAAGTACACTCATATTGTTGAGCAATCATCACTACCATCCATCTCCAGGATTCTCTTCATCTTGTAAAACTGAAACTATAGACCCATTAATCAATTACTCCCAATTCTCCTGCTCCATCCAGCCCCTGGCAACCACCAGTCTATTTTCTGTCCTTATGATTTTGACTACTCTAAGTACCTCATGTAAGTAGAACCACACATATTTGTCTTTTTGTGTCCAGCTTCTTTCATTAAGTTTAATGTCTTCAAGTTTCAACCATGTTGTAGCATATTGCAAAATTTCCTTGCAATAATGTTCCATTGCATGCATATACCACATTTTGCTTATCAATTCATTTGTCAGTGGACACTCAAGTTGCTTCCATGTTTTATCTTTAAAACAATTTTTGTTCAATAAAAACTAAAAAAAAAAAAATGTCCACTCTATTTGTCCCACCCCCTGCTCCTTGCCTCTTGCAATCACCAATCTGTTCTCTGTATCTATGAGTTTGATTTTTTTGTTTGTTTGTTTATTTAGATTCCACATATTAGGGAAATCATATGATATTTGTCTTTTTAAATCAATTGATTGTGTGGTTTCTCTTGCCAGGTCAGAGCATATTTTGAATGATGGATAGTATGCCAAGTTCTGATATCGTAAGTGTTCAGTGAAGGTATTTCACTTGATTGTCCATTTCCTGCTCTGCCTTAGGTTATTCATAACCACCATGTTCACACATTTCATATGAATAAGCTCATTCATATTTTATGTGGCCAGGAGGATTCCCATGAACTGAACGTTTGGGAAATGTGTTGTAACATCCTGTTCAAAGACTGCCAAGAAGCCATTGCACCACATTATTTTTGCACTTTAGATACCCTTAAACCACCCTTTTGATATAAAAAAGTTCTCTGCCAGTTAGTCTTCTCGGAAATAAGCCAGGATACAGACACACATACAAAATATTTTTGGAGTCATTGCCATAGGGTACATTTCAAAACTTCTGGATACTTTAAAAAAAACCAACAGGGGTGCCTGGGTGGCTTAGTCGGTTAAGCAACCAACTTTCACTTAGGTCATGATCTCACGGTTCGTGGGTTCAGGCCCCGCGTCGGGCTCTGTGCTGGCTGCCAGCTCAGAGCCTGGAGCCTATTTCAGAGTCTGTATCTCCCTCTCTCTCTGACCCTCCCCTGCTCACGCTGTCTCTCTCTTTCTCCTAGAAATAAATAAAAATATTTTTAATAAATAAATAATAAATAAATAAATAAAATAAAAAAACCCAACAGTATTCTGTTTTTATCACATATAATGATTTGTCTTTTAGGAAACTCTTTGGACCATAGTTCTTTGTTTTTTTCTTAAAAGGCATACACTTAAAAGCCTTACTCTCAACTTATTCCTCATCCACTCCTGTTCCCATTGCAACAAGTAACCACTTTTCAGTGTGTGTGTGTGTATGTGTGTGTGTGTGTACCCTCATGCAAATAAAAATGGAAATCATAAATGCTCTGGGACCATAATATACAGGCTGGTTTGTTCTTTTCTTTTTATCCATTTAAAAATCCATCTCAGAGATCTTTTCATATTAATTTCACAGCAGTATATGAGATCTGTTTTCCCACAGGCTATGTTGTCAAACTTGAATTTTTATCAGATATTTGGTGTGATTTTCATCTTTATGTCCCTTTATTATTAATGAGTTTTCCTATATTTTTGTATCTTTGTTGTTTGTTGTTGTTGTTAAGTAGGCTCCATGGCCAGTGTGGGGCTTGAACTCATGACCCTGAGATCAAGAGTCACATGCTCTACTAAGTGAGGCAGCCAGGTGCCCCTATGTCTTTGTATCATAAAGGGTATTTATATAACTTTCCTGAGATCTGTCTGTTCATATTCTTTCTCCAATTTTCTATTTGGTTGTGGACTCTTTCTAATGCTAGAATTGGGTTAAATTGTAGGACACCTAGTCGGTGTTGGAAGAGTTGCTTGTTGTTGTAGGGGAAAACCTTCATACATTTGTGACCAGAAGTGTCAGAAGTGAAGTATTCTCTGTAAGGGAGACACACAAGACAAAAGCACATAGCAGAAAAGAACTGGGTTTTCCCCTACATTGGAAGGGAAAGACTAAGTTTTTTCCATTACAACTGTTGTCCATTTTCTCACTTGCCTTCTGACTTTGCTTAGAGTGGTTTTTGCCTTGTTAATTTTCTCATGCTGTGGTAGGGTCCCCTCCCTAAGGAGAGGGGAAAAAAGAGAAAAGAAAAAAAAAACTTCAAGGTAATGTGGCTATGCACCTACGTGACAACATCCCTCATGACCTTATAAACAGAGACTACTTAAACAAACTACATGTTTGTGTGTGTTACCATGTATGGAAGACAAAACAATAAAAAATGTATTTTAAAAACTATGCCACGGGGACGTTTGGGGCTCAGTTCTTTGGGTATGAACCCAACTGAGTGGTGCTGGCAAGAATAAAGTTGCTTGCTGGAAAGAAAAGCCTCGGTGTCATGACTCTCTGTGTGAGAATCCTGCTACATTACTTGAGGGCTCGTCCGGGATTCAGAGACGGTGCATTTTCACCTCCTTTGCCACTGGGATACAAACCTCACAGCTCCGGAGAAGAAGCGCCCTTGCCTGGTACCAGCGGACTGCTTGATCTGCAGCAGACTAACCCTCCCAGCACACTAGAGTGAGGACCCTGTGTGCACCAACGGAACCCATGAGGCCCAGGAACCACCTCAGGGAGCGCCACTGGTCAGACTGCTAAGAACCCGGGGTTTGTTTTGGCAAACTTGTCCCTAAGAGGCAGAAGAGGGGCCTGATTACCTCCCAAAGTTGCCATAGTTGTTCCACAAGGGACGAGGAACAAAGCTGCAACTCTAAGGTGCTCGGTGCTGAGCAGTGGGTTGGAGTTGCTGTGTGACTATGTGTGGGGACTTATCTCATGTTCATTTCCTGGGTCAATGACTATGATAATTAGAGCCAACTGTCTCTGGTTATTCTACCTCAGAACGGGGACTTTTTTTAAAAATTCAATTCAATTTACTTTTTTTCTTAGTTTATTGTCAACTATTTGACATCCCAACAACTGCCCTCCCCCCATGGCCATCACCCCTCTTCCCCTCTCCCCCTCCCCCATCAGCCCTCAGTTTGTTCTCAGCATTCAAAAGCCTTTCATGGTTTGCCTCCCTCCCTCTCCCCAGTGATTTTTCCCCTTCTTCTCCCTCATGGTCCTTTGTTAGCTTCCTCCTAATCCACCTGTATGTGCAAACATATGGTATCTGTCCTTCTCTGCCTGACTTATTTTGCTCAGCATAACACCCTCTAGTTCCATCCATGCAGAACGGGGACTTTAAGGAATATTCCCAAGCAGCTGCCAAAACTCCTTTTGTTTCAGGGAAATTCCCTGTCTTCTCCGGACTGACATGGACTGCATAATTCCACTAGTGGAAAACAAAACAAAAAAAAACAAATCTGGAGACTGGTCCTCTGTCTGAGATGACAAGATTTAAAACTGGAAATTTTCTCTCTGCCTTCTGCTGGCACCTCTTCTCTGCTGCTTTCCCTTCCCCCCTCCTTTTCTGCACCACCTGGGGGGAGGACTGCAGAACTGACTCCTCAATGACTTGCACCATCAGCTCCTCCTCCCACCCTAGATGTCAAGGTGCAAAGACCACCGACTTGATATTTCCCCACCAACGTTCCAGGTAAAAATTAACCATGGGGAACAAATAGTCTTAGTGGATCCAAGTAAAATGTATTCAGTGTTTAAGCTAATTTAAGTTTGTTGGTTTGATATGGACAATGTTTATCAACATTAAAATTAAAAAAAAAAAACAACTCTTTTATTCTACCTAGATTTGCTGAAGGTCAAATAAACTCATGTTATCTCTGTTCCAATTTGTTAATAAAAGGATGACTTAAAGTAATGGTAAACTTTGTCTCATAGTTTTCATGGGTAGTTGTTAAGATGGCTTTCAAAGTCTTTGGTAACTAAAACGTTAAAGTTTTGCTTGCATGATAGATTGAGATTAAATTCATTGGATATCTAATGAAATAAGAGGCTAAAGCACTAATTACGAGATGTAGATCTGTGCTTTTGACTTGTAAAAAAACTAAGAATATTTGGTTCTGTGGGAAAATATACTTTGTGCTTAATGAATTCATAAGTTTGCCATCTAAAAAAAAATTCTGATGTAACATAGAATTCACAACGGTTACTACTTAGTTTTCACTGGAGACTAAGGTTTCTAAGCATTAAAATTCTTCTAAATGTAGTTAAAATAAAACTGATAAAAGAAAAGCAACTCTGTATGTAGAAAAGTAGGGGATATTAAAAAAATATAAGAAATAAAAATATATTTTTGTTGAAGGTAAAAGAAAGTAATTTTGTCCTAAATGAGACTAGTTATTTGGAGAGAAATGGCTTGGGACAAAATCTAAATGTAAAAAATATTGTAGAAGGTTTGTGAAGGAAAATCTTAAAAAAAAAATTTTTTTTTTATGTGTGGTCAGGAAGGACTTAAGTCAAAATAAATGGATTTTAAAAGTACACAGGGGTAGGGGCGCCAGGGTGGCTCAGTCGGTTAAGCGTCCGACTTCAGGTCATGATCTCAAAGTTCCTGGGTTCGAGCCCCGCGTCAGGCTCTGTGCTGACAGCCAGCTCAGAGCCTGGATCCTGTTTTTTTTTTTTTTTAAGTACACAGGGTTAAGATTAAAATTCCTTCTTCTTTGATCCAAAGGCTTGGGAAATGATGGCAATACCCTTGGTGCCGGCCTCCAAATCCTCCACATTTGTGTTGTTCCTGTTTAGCAGAGGAATGGATGCCTATGCCATATGAGGGATGGGTGATATATGAAGGGCTTTTACTAAGATACATAGGAACCATCTTACTAAACTTAGCCCATTGTATGCCGAAAATGGATAACCACGGGGCTAAAACATATTTAGTGGACATTGTTGAAAAAGGCAGGGGAATAGACCTTGACTTTGGCCCCGTAAGCCCATCCTTCAACGGCCAATGATCAATATATAAGTTACTGTTGGGCCAAAATAAAATTAGTGCATCCTACAACAGCCAGGGAAGTCTTGCCTCATCACAGTCCATACCCCCAGAGTCCTGCAGGTGGGAAACAGAGGGGTAAGAAAAAGCAAGACCAGGTAAGTTCTTGGAGGTAGGGTCAGGCCTGGGCAAGAACGACTACTCCCAGCACCTCACAAGACTGACAGGGCTTTTAGCTGCCAATTGCATAGCCAGCCAAAACGCGGGGCCAGGAGATGAGGTTTCTCCTGGCCAACTATAAGAAATTGAGATAAGGGATAACTTTCTTCCTTTTTTCCAATAGATGGGTAATTCCCCAACCAAGGCCGTTACTACTTTGGAATGGATTATGATTCATTTTCTTTTGCACACAGGCTTGGCCCCAATAAAATTGGAAGAGCGAACCTGGCCTCCAGACGACTATCAATGACAATACCACCTACGGATTGGACTTGTTTTGCAAATGTGAAGGGAAATGGGGAGAATTCCCCTATGTTCATTGTTTTGGGGCCTTAAAAAAAATCAAGGTATATGTAAGAAATGTAAGGTGAACTCTAATTTAATGCCAACCCTTTCTCAGGTCCATCAGGAGGGGAAACAATTAAGGGCCCCTTACCTGTATCCAAAACAGACCTAAAGAAGGAGGAAGGGAAGTCTTCCACCTCAACCTCCTCCTCCTCAGGTCCTCAATCTATACAAAAAAAGTACAGTTCGGCTCCCTGCTACCCAGCTTATCCAGGACCTTATCCAGACCCTCCCTGTAATGTAACAGGCATGTTTCCCTTACAAGAATCTAGAACACCAGAAGAAAAAACCTTTACATTATAAGGTTTATAAAAGCTTTTTAAGATAAAAGGAGATCTAGGTAAATTTTCTGATCGGATAAGTATATAAAGGCTTTTCAAAATATTACATATCTTTTTGAGTTGACCTGGAAAGAAATAGTGCTTTTGTTATATCAGACTCTTAATGAGACAGATGTTTAAAAAATTTTTAAGAAAATCTAAGATGTAGCCCTTAAATTATGCTAAATTAGCCACTCTTTTACAAACACAAAATGAAAGCACAATGGTCTTCCTGGAGAGGTTGAGGGAGGCTCTCATTAAATATATGGTTATCTCCCCTGACATCCCTAAGGCTGAGATGATTTTAAAAGACAAATTTGTCACTCAGTCAGCTCTAGATATTCAGAGAAAATGCAAAAATTGGCTGTTGACCTTGAAAGGACCCTGGAGGGGCTCTTACAAGCTACCAATTGGGTAGATCACAACCAAGATCAAGAGAAGAATAAGAATTAAAAACAAACAAACAGGGGAGCCTGGGTGGCTCAGTCAGTTAAGCATCCGACTTCGACTTCGGCTCAGGTCACCATCTCACTGTTCATGGGTCGAGCCCCACGTCGGGCTCTGTGCAGACAGCTAGCTGATAGCCTGGAGCCTGCTTCAGATTCTGTGTCTCCCTCTCTCTCTGACCCTCCCCTGCTCGCGCTGTCTCTCCTCTTTCAGAAATACATAAAAACATTAAAAAAAGAAAGAAAGAAAGAAAGAAAACATTAAAAGAAAAAAACCAGAAAAGGAAGCTTAAAAAAAAAAAATCTGAGGCCTTTGCTGTGGCCTTTGTACTATGTCAGATGGGACTTCCTGAGGTCCTGGCCCCAAGTGCCATTCATATGGCTGTTCAGAGCACTAAAATGAGAATGTCCTCAGAGGAGACAACCAAAATGAAAACCCCATAAGCCACGCCCCTTATGTGGAGACAATCACTGGAGATCTGAATGCCCTCTGGCCGCTATCTGTGAGGACTCAGATAACCAACCAATGTTCCTGGGGGGGGGGATGCTGGGGCTTTTCCTGGCGGCTCCCCTAAACCAACTGTCTATCAGAAACCCAGTACCTCGGGTAACTCTAAATATAGAAGGAAAACTGGTTGATTTCCTTCTTAACACCAGAGCTCCCTTTTCTTTCTTTCCTCTCCAGGTGAACTCTCCAAACACAGCGTGACGATTAGAGGCATCTTCGAAACACTTCTAACTACACTTTTCTCTCAGCCCCTGGGATATTTATGGAGAAACCTGATTTTTTTTTTCCTCATTCTTTCCTGCTAGAAAGAGACATTATAACTAAATTAGAGACTCTGGTGCTACTAACTCCAGGACAGATAAAGAATTATGTGAGTTTTTGGAAATTACTGGATATTGTAGGCTGTAGATACCAGGGTTCAGGAAAATAGTTTGCCTGCTCTATTAATTATTAAAGGAAACTCAATCCCACCTACTCTCCCCCCAAAAATAAATTTGGGTCTGGCTCCTAGACACTGTCTCCAGCCCTTGGAGTGGTTACCAACAGAGCAGGGCAGTTACTATTACGAAGTTCACGGAACTAAAAGATCATTAAAACACAGCTTCAGGCCTTTCATTTAAGGAGGGACAAAACTTATCAAATGGC
Organism: Hyaena hyaena; assembly: GCF_003009895.1. Taxonomy (NCBI): domain Eukaryota; kingdom Metazoa; phylum Chordata; class Mammalia; order Carnivora; family Hyaenidae; genus Hyaena; species Hyaena hyaena. Next base: position 23,938 of record NW_024080770.1, read on the forward strand.
CCAAAGGATGTTTACTGAAAAAAATTTTTCAAGGACAGTTCTGCAATTAGTATCAGCCTGTGCTGTATGTCTTAGAAACAATCCTTTCAGCCACAAACTTGCTCTCCCAGACAATTAAGGAACTGGAGGCCATCCAGAAAAGACTGACAATTAGGTTTCATTTATACGCCAAGGTCAAAAAAATTCCAACGTCTGTTGGTATGGGTTAATACTTTTACTAACTGGGTAAAGGCCTTCCCCCACAAGACAGAAAAGACACTTTGGCTTACTGAAACATTTACAAATTAATAATGGTAAATGGCTGCCTTGAGTCTTTCTCTAGTAGAACTCCTGGCTCTTGGAAAAGTTTCACACCATAAAAATAAAGCAAACTGTCTGCTTATAGTAAGCGAAACTCTAAATAACACCTCACGAGCATTAGATGCTTTGAAAATTTTTTCTTTAACCTACGTTAGGGCCAAACTCTTGAAAATGGAGCCACCAGTAATTGCTTACTGCTCCTGCTCCTCCATTGCCTGGGTTATGAGAGATTTCCTGACATATGTTGTTTACGAAGTCAGGATCTCTCCTAGGTTATGTGACAGGTTTGGAAACTATAGACATTATCTTGGGGCGCCTGGGTGGCTTAGTCGGTTAAGCGTCCGGCTTTCGCTTAAGTCATGATCTCGCGGTTCGTGGGTTCGAGCCCCGCGTCGGGCTCTGTGCTGACTGCCAGCTCAGAGCCTGGAGCCTGTTTCAGAGTCTGTGACTCCCTCTCTCTCTGACCCTCCCCTGCTCATGCTGTCTCTCTCTCTCTCCTAGAAATAAAATAAAAAAAAATTAAAAAAAAAAAAGACACTATCTTAAGATGCCATCGTGTTGGTCAGTATAATCTTTACTTCGTGTTTTTCTCTTTATGGATGCTAATGTTTATGCCACCTCATGCCTGCCAGCCTTCCTATAAAACAATACTGTGGGCCACTCGACCGACCCTTGGGAAGACTCTAACTGCTGTACCCCTACACTGTCCCTTATCAGCTTGAAGAAGCCAGGACGGTCATCGTCCCTGTTCCCTAACAGCAGTTACAGGCCCTGTTCCAGGGAAGAAAGAAATAGGGAAAGGGTTAACATCAGGCAGGGAGAGATAAGGGACCTTCAGGGAGGCAGACTGCAGCTGCAGGTGGGAGGCTAAAGACACAGATGAGCTTCTCCCCTTATAAAGTCCTTTATGGGAACCCTTCTCCCATTATCAAGGGCATAAGGGGGGATTTAAATGAGATAAACAGTCTAACCCTAAGACAACAGATACAGGCCGTTGGCTTTATCCTAACCACCTAACACCACTGGGTCAGGGAACGATTACCTGTGAATCTGACCACAGACGCTCACCCCTTTAAACCAGGAGATGCAACATGGATAAAGGAGTGAAATGTCCAACCCCTAAAGCCCCTCTGGAGGCGCCTGTTCAACTGTCAGTTTGTCCACCCCTACTGCAGTAAAGGTAGCCCAAGTGGGTCCCTGGATTCACTACAGCAGAGTAAAGTCGGTATCTCCAAACTGGGAGTGCATTCCTGATCCATCAATGCAGCCGTGCAAGCTGACCATAGGGAAGAAGCAATCTGCATCTCCAGAGGCTCAGGAAGACCACAGCCCTGCTTTAGTCACTCTGGAAGCTGACTAATCTACGCACCGCAGAAGCTTGAGGAATCGGTGGTCTGATGAAACAAAAGACTGTCCTTATTTTTTATGTTTCCTTACTGTGATGCATTGTCACGCCTTGTTTCTGACTCTTACTGTGATTCTTGCTCTACTCTTTGCCATAGGATTGGCCGAGGCCACCCTAGCCGGCTGGAAATGTGGTGAGAGGTTTCTGCTAACATTCACCTTCCTTTTGTGGAGAGGATGCTTCGTTGGTACCAACATGGGGAAACAATGGCTATAAGAGACTAGAAAATTAGATCCCCACAAACCTTATAGTAAAACAAAATACCCCAGTCCTACTACCAGGGTTTGGCTTCTCAAAAGCTCAATTACTGGGCAAAACTGCCTTGCTTAGTAGGGAAAAGTTCATCGTCGTCTCTGTTAAAAACTTAACATACGTAGGCCAAAGATTCTGTAACTCAACTGCCCGAAAAACCCAATGATGGGGGACCCCAGGTCACCTTGAGATGGATCCCCACCCCTTGTCTAACTTCTCTCATCTCCAAGAGGCCTGAGACAATGTCAACGCAGCCTCAAATGGTGGGTCCCAGGTGGACTATACTAGATATATAAAAAGGACAGCCTATATGGTATTTCCCTCAGTCTGGTCAAGGTCATGTGTGCTGGAAACTATTCGTCCGTCTTTCTTCCTGCTCCCCCTTGCCAGAGGGAAACATTTGGGAGTCCAAGTGTATGGGGACAGGGAGACTCAAAGGAAGCAGCGTGCCTTAAAAACTGGCAATTGAAGAAGATGATAAGCAGCCTCCCAAGCATATAATCCAATATTATGGCTCTGCCACCTGGGCAGAGGATGGGTCCTGGGGCTACCGTATTCCCATTTACACGCTAAACCACGTAATTAAACTGCAAGCAGTTGTAAAAATTATGACCAATGAAACTGCCAGAGCTCTTAACTTACTAGTTGGGCAGCAAACCAAAGTGCACAATACTGTCTATCAAAATTGCTTAGATTTACCTTAGATTACCTGCTTGCTTCTGAAAAAGGTGTTTGTGGAAAATTTAACCTGAGCAACTGCTGCCTACAGATAGATGATGAGGGAAAGTCATAGAGGAGATCACAGATAGAATGAGAAAGGTTGCTCATGTCCCAGTCCAGACTGGGCCGGCTGGAACCCTGGGGAGTTATTTGGAGGATGGTTTTCAACTCTTGAGGGGCGGGGGTTCATGCGAATTATCCACCTAATTTTGGGAGCCTGCTTAACCTTTCTCTGCTTAGCTCCCTTGGTTGTATGGTCTGTCTCCAATCTCATTGGGGCCATGATTTAAAAAGGAGAGGGGCCCCTGGGTGACTCAGTCAGTTAAGCGTCTGACTTTGGCTCAGGTAATGATCTCACAATTTGTGGGCTCAAGCCCCGAGTTCGGCTCTGTGCTGACAGCTCAGAGCCTGGAGCCTGCTTGCTTCAGATTCTGTGTCTTCCTCTCTCTCTGCCCCTCCTCAACTCATGCTGTCTCTCTCTCTCTCTCACTTTTTAAAAAATAAATAAGCATTGAAAAAAAATTTTTAATAAATAAAAAAATAAAATAAAAAAGGATGACCACTCATGTAATAATGTTATAAAAATATAAACCTCTAAACCAAGATGCTTTTGACCCAAAATACAGGGATCTGAGCATCAAAAGGGGGAGTGTGGTAGGGTCCCCTCCTTAAGGAGAGAAAAAAAACAGGGTACACAAAACAAAGCAAGAAAACTTCAAGGTAACCTGGCTGGCTATGTGCCTATGTGACAACATCCCTCATGACCTTGTAAACTGAAACTACTTAATCATAATTCATGTTTGTTTGTGTTACCATATATGGGAGACAAAACAATAAAAAATGTATTTAAAAAATTATGCCACGGACGTTCGGGGCTCAGTTTTTTGGGTAGAAGCCCAACTGAGCAGTGCCGGCAGGAATAAAGTTGCTTCCTGGAAAGAAAGGCCTCAGTGTCACGACTCTCTGTGCAAGAATCCTATCCTAAAACAGTGCTATTTTGAAACAGAACAGAGGAGGGGCCGGGAAGAAGACAGAGAGAACAGTTGATTAGGGAACCCAGAGAAGAAAAGTGTCTCAAGAAAGACAAAGTTGGGGGGCACCTGGGTGGCTCAGTTGGTTAAGTGTCCAATTTCAGCTTCAGGTTGTGATCTCACGGTTCATGAGTTTGAGCCTCCCTCGCATCAGGCCCCACGCTGACATTGTGGAGCTTGTTTGGGATTCTTTGTCTCCCTCCTTCTTTCTATCCCCCTCCCCCCTCAATAAATAAATATACTTAAAAAAAAGGTAAGAAGGACAGAGTTGCACACCTGGCTAGTTCAGCCCATACAGCATGTGACTCTTGATCTCAAGGTCCTGAGTTCAGACCCCACATTGGGCATGGAGTCTACTTAAAAAAACAAAAAGAATAAAAAAAGAGGACAGATTGTCAAACAGGTCAAATAGTGCTTAAAACAAAACACTAACATGAGGCCATAGAAATGAACATTGGATTTGGCAAAAAGGAGGCCATCAGTGACCTTACCAGTGCAGCAGTTTTATTTATTTTTACGTTTATGTATTTTAACATTTATTCATGTTTGAGAGAAAGAGACAGAGCACAAGTGGGGGAAGGGCAGAGAGAGAGAGGGAGACACGGAATCTGAAGCAGACTCCAGGCTCTGAAGATGTCAGCACAGACCCCCACACAGGGCTTGAACCCACAGACCGGGAGATCATGACCTGAGCTGAAGTCGGAGGCTCAACTGACTGAGCCACTCAACTGACTGAGCAGTTTTAGACATAAACAGGAGATATATGTTAGAGTGAGCAAATGAGGAAAGACAACTGACAGTATTTTTTTAAAGGTTTGCTATGCAGTAAAACCGGGAAGTGTGGTCCTAGTGAGGTGGGGCTATGAGGTTAAAAGAAATTTTTTTAATGGAAGATATTAGAGAGCATTTGTATGCTGATATTAAATGAGAGAAATGACCCAGGGGTGGAAAAAGCTAAGGACTCAGAGGGAGGCGGAGGGAATATTTTTAGAAGTGAGGTCCTCCTAAGGGCAGGAGGGGGTGGGACCTTGGTCCACAGAGAAGGCAGGCTTTGTCTGTTGTGAGCGTGGGCACACAGCTGGGAAGCCAGTAGGTGTGGTTGGTGGTATGGTGATGGAATGTTTCCTGCATGATGGTTCTTGTTTTCTCCATGAAGCATGTGGTGAAGGTAAGCTGGGAGGTCTGAGTAGAGAAAGGGGTTGGGAAATAAATGTGTTAGAATGTGGAAAGAAAACACACTGGGGAAAGTTGCCACACAGTGTTGAGTGCCCGTTTCAGATTCATGGTGAGAATTTCAAGGGAGGCCACTGACTACATTGTGTGTTCATCTCCAGCAGTGTTCAGGCAAGGACTGGAGTAGAAAATAGTACAGGATCAGGATATTGCCAAGCAAAAACAGAGGAAGGAGGCAAGGGATAGAGATATTTGCAAGGGAGCAATTACAATAACGCACATAGGATCTGAGATGAGTACAGAGGAAGTGAGGATGTGAGGGCAAATGGTTAGTATGAGTCATAGGTTTCAGTACGATTGAAGAAATGCTGGCCTGCATGCACTAGCCTGAACGAGATGGAGGGTAGGAGATAAGGATCAAAATATCAAGTCACAAGTCTTGAAATAGAGATTTTGGAGATGGTGCAGTTACTGGTGACGAAATGGTAAAGAACATGACCGTACGAATAGGAGGTTGAAGCTAAGCAATGCGAAATTGCATTTGAGGAGGTGAGGAGCCGAGACCCCCAAGGATGATTGATGCCATGGGGCAGAGCCAAAACATTGGCACAATTTTGAATTTATGCATTAGAAAAATCTTATAAGAATATTCTGGCTTAAAGTGTAAATTAAAAAAAGGGTTTTTTGAAGAACGGCTTGTATTCTGCCTTATTTAGGCACAAATTTAAATGGTGTGAACTATGCAGGTGAGGTAAGAAATTACATACCATGAGGGATTTCCGTGGGGAGGATAGGAGGTCTGGTTTTATAACGATCCACAATGGTTGGTTCAGCCCGCTGGGAGAAGCACACTGAAAAATCATGGCCCATCAAGCAAGGTCTTCACTCATGTTTTGCTTACAAATTGCATAACCTCCTTGTCCCTTTGCTGGGCAAGCTCTGCACACATGTTTACCATCTGGTTAAAGAATCAGCCCTTACAATGACGTTATTAAACACACACATACACAATGGTGCCCATAGCAACAGCAGGCAGGGCACCTGCGGAGTTTGATGTTCTCAAATTCAGTTTCCTCAACAACTTATCTGAGGAGGGGCATGAAGACTTTAGGAAAGATGCCATTTTCCCGTGCACATGCATGCACAAGGACCAAAACGTCCAGAGGCGCCTAGGTGGCTCAGTCGGTTAAGTGTGGGACTTCAACTCAGGTCATGGTCTCACAGTTCCTGAGTTTGAGCCCCATGTCCAGCTCTGTGCTGACAGCTCAGAGCCTGGAGCCTGCTTCAGATTCTGTGTGTCTCTCTCTTCTGCCCCTCCCCTGCTGGTGCTCTCTCCCTCCCTCTCTCTCTCTCTCTCTCTCAAAAATAAACATTATATAAAAAAAAAAAAAAGTCGAGCCAGAGGGTTCATGAGGATCGGGGGACCCTAATTGTCCTCCTGGCATGCAGTCACAGTAGTAGACACCCAAGATGCTCTGTTCTCTTTTTTTTTTTTTTTCAAATGTTTTTATTTATTTCTGAGAGGGAGAGAGAGAGAGAAACAGCATGAGCAGGGGAGGGTCAGAGAGAGAGGCACAGACTCCAAAGCAGCTCCAGGCTCTGAGCTAGCTGTCAGCACAGAGCCCAACATGGGGCTTGAACCCACGAAACTTGAGATCATGACCTGAGCTGAAGTCGGATGCTTAACTGACTGAGCCACCCAGGTGCCCCGCAAGATGCTCTGTTCTCTTTGGCTCTAGCTGATTTCTGTATCGGTGTCAGGACGTCACGGACAACCGACTGCGGCTATGAGGATCTGTGAAACTTGGGGCAGCCCTCAGATTCCATGTTTAAATTGGGAGCGATGTTCAATGCCTTCCTGGTCAGGAGGCAGGGTAGATTCCGAAAGAATCTAACCTTGGCTGTCCTATCAGTCAGGGTGCAGTCAGGAGCACAGAAACCAGTCAACAGAGAAAATTTATTATAAGGACAGCAAACGCCAAAGGGAAATGCCAAGAAAACACAGAGGCGGCCACGGAAGGAAACCCCTGGAAGCGCAGCGGTTAACAAAGGGCTAAGAGTTCAAAGTTTACTGGAACCCGGAAGCTTAGAGGAGCCTGGGGGAGGTGGAACTCGGACCTCGGAGGGCGGAGTACTGGAGAGTAGGTGCTGAAGTCTAATTCTAAGGAGGGGAAAAGCTGGAAACTCTCGAACCTAGTGCAGCGCCGGAGGCGGCCGGGAGCTGGGGTGGGGAGGGGGCGGGGTCAGGCATGAGGAGAGCCGTTGCCACCAGTAGACTCTCGCGCGGGTCTCAAGTCCATTCCCGCTTTCCCCGCCCACTTTGCAGACTTCCTCTAGCACCCCCTATTGGCGGAGTTTAGAAAGGCGCCCGCTGGCACAGAGAACTGCAGCTGCAAGGAGGCCGACCCCAGCAGGTATAGGAAACGAATACAGGTTTTTAGTTTTTGGCTCTTACAGATAATGCTTTTATGAGCATTACATCCTTCCATGTACTTGTGCACTCATGCTTGGGTGTATATACCTAGGAGTGTACTTACTGGATTTAATAGATACAGATAATAACTGTTGTGGTGATGGTGAATTGTGATTTCCATATGCATATTTCTTTTTTCTTTTTCCCTTGGGTGCAAAAACATGGTCTTATTAAAGCTCAGGACAGGACCTGCCGGCAGAAAGAGCTGCTTCAATTAGCATCTTTCTAATTAATATTGAAGTTGGCCATCTTTAACCACTGGGATATCCTCCTTAGAAAGTATCTACCTATGGCGCCTGGCAGGCTGGGTCCGAGGAGCCTGCGACTCTTCATGTCTGGGGTCCTGGGTTCCAGCCCCGCGTGTAGTGTAGAGATTCCTTAAATAAATAAAACTTTTCAAAAGTTTCCTCATTGGGAGGCCTGGCTGGCTCAGTTGGTGGAGCATGGACTCTTGATTTTGAGGTTGCAAGTTCAAGTCTCACTTTGTTTTTTTTTAAAGGTGCGTCACTAAGTCTCTAGCTCATTTATAGTTGGATGGTCCGTTTTTTTTTCTTATTGCTCTGTGGGGATTTTTAATATACTCTCGATGATGAAATTTGAAGTGGGGTTCGTGAGCAAACAGCTAAGAAAGAATTCTTGAGACATCTTTAGTGCAAAAAGGTGATAAAATCATGGGGACAGGACCCATGGGCAGAAATAGCTGCACTGGGGTTGTGAGGCATGACTGGTTATATAGTTTTAGGTTTGGGAAGAGGGTAGAGATAAAGTTAGTTTCCAAGGAATTTGTGGATCCTGAAAGCAGGATCTCACAGGACCCTGAAGATTTAGCTATTGTCAAGATAAGGTTGCTTTTAGGTTTTTAAGGGAGTGTAAACATTAAGACATGAAGCTAGCCATAAACATCTTGGGAAGTATTACACACTGCAGGCCTCTGACGTCTATCAATGGGCTGCAGGCTGTAAGGGAGATTAATTTAAACTACATTTTTCTTGACTTTGTTTCCCTCATCATTCAGATAAGTCCTTTTGATTATATGCATTGCAAATATCTGCTCCCAGTCTGTGAACTTGTGTTTTTTACTCTGAATTAGTGTCTTGTGATGAATAGATGTTCTTAATTTTATATGGTGCAACTTTACATTTTTTCCTTTAGGGTTAGGCCGTTTTTTTTCTTTAAACAGTATTTCCTTATTCCATGTTCATGAATATAGTCTCCTCTAGTCTTCTTTTTCTATTTTTCATCTTTTTTCTTTGTCCGTAGGTACTGAGTTATGAGTAATTTCTCCATATGTATTTTCTAATTTACTTGTGCTGTTTTCAGCTGTTTCTAATCATCCACTGGGTTTCTAATTAAAATATTATATTTTTAATGTCTACAAATGATGATTTTCCCCAATTTTGCCTATTCATTTTTAGCTGCTTGTTCCTGGATTGTCTTTTCAAAATACTTGTTATTTCTTTAAACATAGGAAACATGTTTAATGGGTATGATGTACCTAAACATTACAGTATCTGTAGTCATTAAAAATGTGATCCTATAGTTCAATGTCTTTTTCAGTGTTTCTGCCATCATTGGCTTATGGTGGCTCTGTGTTTCTTTCACGTGTTTATAACTGTTTGCTATGTGTTCAAGTTTGTTAGAATTTTATTCATGGGAACCCTTCAAAGCCTAGATTTAAAGTATATTCGGGGTGCCTGGGTGGCTTAGTCGGTTAAGCGTCCGACTTTCGCTTAGGTCATGATCTCGCGGTTCGTGGGTTCGAGCCCCGCGTCGGGCTCTGTGCTGACTGCCAGCTCAGAGCCTGGAGCCTATTTCAGAGTCTGTGTTTCCCTCTCTCTCTGACCCTCCCCTGTTCACGCTGTCTCTCTCTCTCTCCTAGAAATAAATAAAAATATTAAAAAAAAACCTATTAAAAAAGAATAAAGTATATTCTTCCATTGCTTGTGCCTAGCAACATTCCTAAATTGAGACTCATCAAAATTTTTGGCTTTTTTTGCCCCCCAAAGTTTGAGGGCTTAGAGATTCTGGGAAGGGGCATCTGGATGGCTCAGTCAGTTGAGCAGGCAACTCTTGATTTTGGCCCACGTCATGATCTCAGTTTATAGGTCCGAGCCCCACACTGGGCTCTGAAATGACAGTGCAGAGCCTGCTTGGAATTCTCTTCCTTTCTCCGTCTCTCTGTACCTCTCCCCCTTGCTTGTATGTACCTTTCTCTCTCAAAAATAAATTAATAAACATAAAAAAAAAAAAAGAAGAAATCTTTGGGAAACCTTCTCCCTCCCCCCACTCCAGCCACAGTCTATTTGGGCAAGTATGGTCAACTCTTTTACACAATGAGGCTATTGCATTTTGGCGACCCCAACTTTATGACAGGGCCTCTGACTCAACTTCCCATTTTGTATAGGCCTCAGGCTTTGTCTCTTGTCTCCAAATTTGGCCTATTAAAACCCTGGCCTGGGGTACCAACAATCTGCAGATACTGCCAAGGCAATACTGGCTGCAGTGCTGGCTTACCATTTTTGGTTTTATGGTTTCTTATTCCTTTCCCCTACTTTTCTGTTGGCCCAAAAGTAGAATTAAAAATATGTTTTTAATATTTGATACATCATTTTGAGTGTTCTGTACCAGGAGGATTTCTCTGCATATCAGGTCCACCATATTGTCAGAAATGGAAGTCCAACGATTTTTCTTAGAAAACATGTTCTATAAGCAGTTCTATAAGGCAGGCAGTCTCATTTCACAGTCAAGTATGTTTTATAAACCCAAGTATTCTCTTTCCTGCTCTGTTCTTCATGTTTGTTTAGTGTCTCTGAAGAAACAGAGTTGCATGGTTGCCATAAACAGCAGCACAGACGGAATGAAAGCCCCGCAAGGAATTATCACACTAGGTAATGAGCCGATCATCCAGGACCACGTCAAGCTGGAATAAAATAAAGGCTTTGGGAGAACTGATCGATCCTTTTGGCACACTTCTATCAAGATCAGAGTCACTTCGGTGGCTCAGTCAGTTAAGTGTCCAGCTTTGGCTCAGGTCATGATCTCATAGTTTGTAAGTTCGAGCCCCACATCAGGCTCTGTGCTTTCAGCATGGAGCCCTCTTCAGATCCTCGGTCCCCCTCTCCCTGCTCCTCCCCCATCCACTCTCTCTTTCTCAAAAATAAATAAACATTTAAAAGATCAGAGTCACTTTCTTCCATAGTTTTGCAATTTGGAAAGAGCTGGGAGTCATTTCAAAATAGGTGATTTCCTTGGCTTAGGATGTAAATTTAAGTGGAAAGGATTCTGGTAAAGCCAGAGGGGATATTTCAACATAGATGGTTTGTCAATTTTGGGGAGGCTTCTTGATAGGTCCACTTCTGACTTTATACAAAGATCATCCTTGTAATACCGTAAATTAAAAATATACTCCAGTAAAGGGTGTGGGCCAGGAAGCCCCACCAATTTCTGTGTCATCTTGAGCTGGAAAAAGACACTTTTCTTCTTAAAAGGGCTTTAGGAGGATGGACCTATAATGATTGACTTAGGATTTTTACTGTTTCAGGGAAGCTGCAGAAGGCTCTGCCTTCTTTTAATATGTATGAAACCAGTCCCTTTCTGTTCTAGTTCTTTTTTTTTTTTTAAATGTTTATTTATAAATGAGAAAGAGTGTGTGCATGAGCAGGGGCGGGGTGAGAGAGACGGAGACAGAATCTGAAGCAGCCTCCAGGCTCTGAGCTGTCAGCACAGAGCTCAACTCGGGACTCAAGCTCACAAGCTGTGAGATCATGACCTGAGCCAAAGTTGGATGCTTAACTGAGTCACCCAGGGGCCCCTACCTATTCTAGTTCTTAAATAAGCACAGCATTCGTAACACACCCACCACTTCACTGGTGGTGTTTCTAACAGCTGGTTTCTTGGAATGATTTGCAATATCAAGAGCTCTTCTACAAAGTGACCCTGCCTTTCAAAAAGGGCTATCCAGTCATTCTCCTCCCTCAACTCCACCCCTGCCCCTAGCTAACGGGAATTCCGTGAAAACCTGTTATCCCTGGGTCCTGTACCCAGTCTGGGATTTCAAATACAGCCTAGGATTTCATAATTTTTTAGTAACACCATTTTATCCCCCACCTGAGTTCCACCTTTTAAAGGCACAGTCGATATTCATGTTATAGTAATGTATGAGGGGCCTGCCTGTTTGGGTCAATGGTGTATTCTTATGACAAAGCTTCCAAAAGCAAAAAGGGTCTGCCCTGGTCTGCCTTTATGTCCAGGGAAACAATGGTGGTGGCATGTTGTTGCCAAACAGGTGAGACTGGTCCAGGGGAGGCTCACTTCCTTGGCCAGATGGTGGAGTACTAGAACTGTGTTAGCGTGGCACATTCAACCAGCCTTGCCTGTGGAGGAGGAGGAATTTTGCTGACTGGCACATCCCACATCTGGCAGCCCTCCCAGCCTCGGGACCAATGGCTTCTTGCGAGAAGCTGTAGCCCTTTCCGGCAGGCTTGGCACCTGCCCGCACTTGAGCGGTTGAGGCTTTGCTTCAACTTCTAATTTATGTTGCTGCCCTTCTCGGAGCATATCAGATCTTGATAGTTTTCTATTCACCTGACGTAGGTGCATCTGTTATGGCTGGCTTCCTCCCCAGGCACCTTTAGAGAGTGTGCCTGCATTTGCACCGGGAGCTCCAGGGCCCCTGCCACCCAGCCTGCAGTTAGCTGTGGTTTCTGAGCTGTGAAACACAGAATCTGTTTTCATCCAACTTGGCCCCAACCCCAGCTTGGGTTCCAGCCCACTGTAGCCTAATGTAACTGATGTTATTTAGGCCTGATTTACTGAACTTGTGTTTCTCCTTCTGGCCTCCTTACCATGGAGGATTGTTCTTATTCAGATTTCTGGATCATAATATTTTTTTTCAGATTAAAAAAAAACCTCATTTGTCTTTGCCCCTTCATAACTTCTCAGTTTATTCAGTGCACTGATCCTTAGTTCCCGCTTCCATCCCCGCTAATACTTTACTGGTGGTTGGTGGTCACCTTCCTCCAGTACCTTCTGTAGGTTACCCCTAATCTTGCAGCTCCTGCCCTAGGCAGTTGAGGTGGTCCCTTGTCCTTTGTTTTGCTCCACAAGAGCTGACATCTTGCTGTAACTTAAAAATTACGTTAATTAACCCACTGTATGTGAATACATATAACATTTTCATGAAAAATAATTATTTCCCATATTGGAAATATTTAGTGAGAGGTGTGGCATTGTTTTACATTTTTCCAAATATCTCTAATGTCTGTTGTAATAGACAGCTGGATCCTCCTATCTGCTTCCACACCCCATCTGTCGCAATATCATCCCATCTCTTCGGTTGTAATATCATCCCATCTCATCTGTTGTATAGCTTCTGGAACATTCCATCATGCTTGTGAAAGAAGAGCAGGAAAAGACAAATAGTGTCTTGTATTATGAAAACGGTTTTAGGGACGCCTGGGTGGCTCACTCGGTTGGGTGTCTAACTCTCGGTTTTGACTGAGGTCATGATGTCACGGTTCGTGGGATCGAGTCTCATGTCAGGTACCACACTGGCAGTGTGGAGATTGCCAGGGTTCTCTCTCTCTGCCCCTCTCCCCCCCTCAATTTGTGCACACACTCTTGTGCTTTATCTCTCTCAAAATAAATAAACATTAAAAAAAGAAAAGAAAAGAAAATGGTTTTGTCCACTTAAGCCATTGAAAGGGCCTCAGAGACCCCCAGAGTTCCCAGCCCACACTCTGAGTACCTGGGCTCTAGAGCGAAGGTCAGTAAACTTTTTCTTAAAGGGCCAGATTCTAAGTGTTTTAGGTTTAACTTTTGGCATCTATTCAACTGTGCTGTATCAGGAAAGCAGCTATAATGTGTGTAACAAATGGATGTGACTGTATCCCCACAAACACTTATTTACAGGAACACGGTCGGTGGAGGGAGGAGGGGGGCTGGATTCGGTCCAATGTGGCCAGCGAGCCAATTCCCGATCTACAGTACCAAGCTTGAAGATGCCCTGAGTTTAGGGCTTGTGCCACAAGAGGGAGGACAGTGGCATCTGACGTATCCTAGCCAGGCGCCTTCTAGAGGAAGAGAAAAGAAATTTCTCAGAGGAGACTCGATCTTGCATTTTAATTACACTAGTTCCCAAGTGGTGAAATCTGCAGCTTCTACCCTCTCCTTAGCCATTCCTTCTCTCATGGCCCAAGCCTCTGCCCCGCAAGTCTGCTGCTCCTCCGCAAACATATGCACATCCAGCTCTGGGGAGGCTGTCCTGGCCGTCACTGCCTCCTCCCCCCACCACCCCGAGTCACGGGCACCTGGGCAGGCAGGGAAGACTAAGCACGTGGGCCAGGCATCCCTCTGACTCCTGAGCCAGGCCACCTTAGTGACATTTTGTCCTCTGTGCTTCCATTTCCTTTTGGAGCCTCTTTCCCACATACCCCTGTTCCCAGGGGACCAAGCTGTCCCCAGACCTGGGTCTTGCCTGCCTCTTACTCCTCTTGCATACCGCATGCCCCTAGACCGGGTGGGAATAAAAAGTCTCCCAGTGAGCAGGTGTTTTCTTCCTGTGCCGCAGAGGCGAAGGCCTGGTTCTGGTTCATTTGTGGATCCAAATCTGTGACCTGACATTTCGCCTGGTTATTCCCGTTCATGCTCCGGTCTTTCCCTTGGCTCCGCCTGCCTCCTCGTGGCCCTTTGGCAACCTGGCCTGTGCTGGAGGCCATGGCTTCCGGCCCCCAGACTGGCCCGGGCATGAAGGAAAGCGGCTTTGCCCGGATAGAGGCTGAGGCAGCCTAAGCGACTTGTACGGATGGAGCTTGTCCTTCCTCGGGCCTCCACCAGCGTCATCGTCCTTTGCTGTCCCTGTCTTCCTTACCAGGGGAAGGCACGTGGAGGAGGGAGGGAAGGGGGGGGTCTGACCCTACTGGGCGAGGGCCGGAGTCTGAGGAGGGTGGGGTGAGGCAGGCTCCAAACCAGTGATCAGAAAGGGACCCCCAGTGTACACCTAAGACCCCCCCTCCCAGTTTCGTCCCCAGAAGAATGCTGTGTGCCACCAGCTTGGGGGAAACGCATCTGCTCCTCCTCCAACCACCTTCACACTCAACCAGGAAGATGCTGCTATTTGGCTTTAAAAATAGAATATTCAAGCTGGACTTTTATGGTCTTGTGGAGAACACTGTGCTCATGCCCGCCCACACCTGGTCCCTGCCCCTGCCTGGCCTCCCCCAGCTGCTCAGAAGCGGTTCTGCACAAGCTCTTCAGGCCCCTCAGTGGAGAGCCGGTAGATTTACGAGTTCAGCCTTGCCGGAGACCTTCTCCCCATGGCTCCCAGCCACAGTTCAGCTGCTCTCCCACATCCCATGCAGCCCGGGGCTGGCACGCTCTGTGTCTTTTTCAGCCTCCACCCCGATCTGCTGAGTCACTCCTCAGCCCCTGTCCCCTGAGGCCCTGGCCAGCCCTGTGGAGGAGCCCGCCGTTCGTCATGTCAGAACCCAGGCCACTGGCCACTCCCGGCCTGCCCAGAACCTCATTTAGTCTCACGGTGGCAACAGTGGCTGTAAGTCTACCTCATTTGGGACTCTAGTTGGCCTGGGCCATCCCCTCCCGCTCTGAGGCACCGATGTTTAACAAAAAGCTGGTTCTGGGCGCCTGGGTGGCCCAGTGGGTTTGGCTTCCAACTTTGGCTCGGGTCATGATCTCCTGTCTCGTGAGTTCGAGCCCCGCGTCAGGCTCTGTGCTGACAGCTTGGATTCTGGAGCCTGCTTCGGATTCTGTGTCTCCCTCTCTCTCTGCCCCTCACTTGCTCACACTCTGTATCTCTAAAATGAATACACGTTAAAAAAAAATTTTTTTTAAGCCGATTCCTCCTCTGTCTAAACTGCAGGTGCCTTTGGGTTTGAAGCTATACCTTATCTGGAAAGGAAAATTACTTTTAGCATGTGTAGACCCTATGATTAGTCCTTTAGTTATTTCTTCAGAGCCACAGAGAAATTCCACTAAAGCTCTAACAGATTTCTGGCACCCCGTAGCAAGGCACAAGGAGTGCCGAGGAGGGCAGGGTCTGCAGGGGAGAGCTGCCTCTGAGGAGGTCCTCTGTAGCCAGATTGTAGAAATACTCCAGAGCCAGTGAGACCTTAGACCAAAATCATAGAAAGAACCCACGGAACCCAGGCCTATCTTGTTTTTCCTGGAGGCTGGGTTTCTAACATAATGGAAAGAGAAGGCTGTAATTATCATCCTCTCGAAAAGATATCTGTTCTCTCTCTAAAGTCCTTCAAGGATATAATCAGGCCCATCAACATCCTTGAGATGCAAGGTGCTGTCTGGTTCACTTCCGGTAAACCTGCCTCTGGGATAAGATCGTATCAAAGTAGGGAGCTGGGACCATCTAAAAGTTTCTGTGGAAACTGGAATGCAAGCAATGTAAGTTGTCTGGCTTAACCTGTAAATATAAGTCCTATCAAGGAAAGAGTGGAAGGGCTCGGGGCCCAGAGGGGGAGGAAACGTAGTAATGAGGGGCAGCTGGAGGGACCATAATGCAGACAAGACTCTTACATTCCCCGCTGCTTCTTCGACATCAGGTAAGGGCTTGTGGAGCGATAATGACAGCTTCGTGACCCTGGCTACGTGACCCTGTCCTGGTTCTATTCACACTCACGTGTCTGGCCCTAGGCTTTCCCATCAGCACCCGCAGCTGCTGCCATCCTAGGCCTTTACCTCTGCACCTGCACAGCCTTGTCATTGTTCTTGCATTCTCCAGAGCGCTTGCGGGAAGCTTAAGGGAGAAGAGCGGGGTGGGGGGTACCCGCGCTCAACTTCCAACCCAGCCAAACCTCTTCCTCTCCCATCTCCCTCACAGCTGCCATGCTAGGAGCTACTGAGGAGTGGCTCCCTGGGTGGCCAGATGAGCATCCGCATCCCCCCACCCTCACCTCCGGTGCTCCTGAGTACCCTCCCATCGCTGAAGGGCCCACAGCTCTGCCTGGTCTGCATGCTAGAACCCGCGAGCTGAACCTGAGTCCGTCTGATCCGAGGGCTGAGAGTCAGAGTGAAGACAGGTGGGGCTGGTAGAGAGTCCAGGTCCCTAAGCTCGAGTTGTAGTCTAGGAGAAAAGGGCAAGTGCGATCCTCATTTGTCACCAAGAGCTGGGGAGAGTGGCTTCGTGGGAAAGAGGGCATGTGCCTCTTCAGAGACTCGGGGCCCAGCCTCTGCCTCCTTTGTTCTTTGGCTTGCGGTGGTGACTGTGGTGGAGTCAAGGCCGGAGCTCCCCAGGCCTCCAGCATAGAGACGGGACCGCATGGGCCACTTCTGCAAGACACGGGGACGGTAAGTGAGTAATATTCGCTATGGCAGCCCCTTGTAGTCCTTGGCACCCCGCACATGACCTTCCTTAGCCCCCCTCCCTGAACCCTCCCACGTGACAGTGGTCTCGGCTCACCGCCACTTATGCCCCCATGTGTTCTCCTGACCACCTGAGCCTGGTGGTCACGAGGAGCTGTTGGAGGAGAGCAAGGGCCTTGAACGGAGCCCCCTGATAGTGGGAGGGAGGTGGGCGGCAGTGGTGGCAGTAGGCAGCCGAACCAGGGCAAGGAGAGGCTCCCCCTGATACTGACCAGCCCTGACCTCTTCTCTTGCCCAGCCACCCGCCCAAGTGCCTCTGGCCACACTTAGCAGTGCTGCTCTGTCCGTGTTAGCTGGGCACCTCCCAAGATTACCCATCCTTCTAGCAGGAGTGTGAACGACCCCCCGAAAACACCAGCTTACTCTGCCCTGAGGTCTGCCTTCCTCTTGGCAGCCTCCCTACCGGAGGGTTGAAGGGGTCCTGCCCCCGTAAACTATCCCATCCCCACAAACTGCCCAAGTTCTAGACACAAACCGGCTTTCATCGGTTCATTCTTCAACAGATTTATCCATTAACTCCACATGCAAGGGCCTTACTTCGATCGTCATTTTACACCTAAGAAACGACTTTGCCACTATCAGTATTCCAGAGCTGCTCCAATTTAGTCTAATATTCTTGCATTTTCTTGCTGTACTTGTGTGAAAGAAAACAGTCTCAAGTTTTCAAGACGTTTCAGAGCTATGATGTTTTGGGGAGAGAGAGAGTGAAAGTATCCTCCATAAAAACGAGGTTGACCCCATCACAGCACTGTATCTATCCTCGGAGGGGAAGCATGACCCTTCCTTTATCACAGTTACACGGTACAACCAGCAATTTCCGGTGCCGTCCCCTTGGCCTGCTCGGTGGCTGTGAGCATGGGCTCCGAGGTCAGACACCGTTGGGTTCAAACTGCATTTAGCCACTTACTCTCCCTGAGATTCGATTTCCTCACCTATAAAGTAATCCTCATTTGGTTCTTGTGTGGATTAAAAGATAGAAATGACCAAAGCGCTAAGGGCAGCTCCTCGCATACCCTTAGCACCCAAATAATGTTATTGCTCTTATTGTGAATATTGTTAATTATACTTTTCATTCATGATCTCATTTTGTACCCTGGAAGGAGAGATAAGCCTCATGTTCTCTTCCCTTTCACAAAGGATAAAACTGAGGCTCAGAAAAGGTAGGTCCTGGTCTGGGAGGTGGTGTGTGCAGGAAGTACCCCCCCCCCAACTCCTCCCCTCCACTTCTGTCCCCTCCCCGACGCCGGCTTGATTGCTTCTAGAATGAGGCTTTCTTAGACCTTGTTCTCCCAGGGGGGACCCCTCCTACAGCAGAAGTCCAGAGGGCACGAGGCATCATATGAAGGGGCGATGTGCCCTGAATCTAGGACTTTCCTGCTGCGGTTTCCTTTCCCAGGCCCCACCCCTGAAACCGCTCCTTTTTCTCCCCTGCCGCGGGGCACCCCAGAGTCTTGGGACCTCTAGAGTGCATTTCCCTCCTCTTGGAGGAAACGCATTTTCATGAAGTCATTTCCAACCGCCGCCCCCACTGCACCCAAGGTCAGCCCAGTCCCAAGAGCCGGCCTTGGCTCCTCTCCCTCCGGGAGAGCGAGCGGGAAGCGGCCGGTCCCAGCGTCAGCGCTGCTCAGGGCAGGCGAGGGGCCTACCTTGAGAGGGTGCAGGTAGCGGAGTCCTCGCAGGAAGGGTGGCCAGGCGGGGCCAGGCAGCTCACGGCCAAGTGTGCGGGTGAGGTGGGCTATGTAGCTGGTGGCCAGCACCAGCACGTCCAGCTTGGAGAGCTTGGTGCCGGGGGGCACGGCGGGCAGAGCGGCCTGCAGGGCCAGGAAGGCCTGGCGCAGCGTCCTTACGCGGCTCCGCTCCCGAGCAGCGTTCTCAGGAGCCGCCTCACTCTGAGGAGAGGACCCCCCCGGGTGAGTGGGTCTGACCGGACCCCCGTCTGCCCCTGATTTCTAAGAACGTTCTAGTGTGAGGGCTTCTTCCGGAGCAGAAATGCGCCGAACGGCAGAGGCCCGAGGGCCTCGCGCGCTCCGCGTCCGCGCTGGGTCCTGCCCTGCTTCGCGGCCGAGGAGATGGAGACAAGGTCTCACTTGGGGTCAGATGGCAGCTCAGAAGCTGCGAGTCCTTACTCTTTCTCGCACTCTAGCCCTTGCTCCACCCACGGCCAAGTCTGAGCCCTGCCGTCGCGGTGCCCGGGGCCCTCAGGGAGCACAGAGCCACCCCTGCTCTGGAGAGCCGATCCTTGCCCAGCCCGCCAAGAGGCAGCTGTAATAAAGAAGGGAAAAGGTCACCAAACTAAGGGCCAAAAACACAGCGGCGGCGCTGGCCCCACGACTGACTGCTGCTCTGGGGCCCTGAGGAATTCACATCCCTCCTCCAGTCCCCGTGAGAAGCGAGGTGGGCCAGCTCTCTGAGCTGCGCTCTGGCTCCGACCAGCCTAGTTAATCCCAACCGCCCAAGCGAGGAGCCTCTGAGTCCAGGGCACCAGTGTCCCCCTCTTGGGCAGGGACGGTACTGCTGAGTGAGGCTTTGCCAGCACAGGTGGCACCTCAGCCCCTCCCACCCCTGCCTCCCCCAGCTCCCTCCACGGGGCTGGGTTCCTTACCCTGCCACGAGCCAGGCTCCCAGCCCTGACCCCTCGGAGGCCCGGGGCAGCTCTGCCCCACCTCTGGTGGCTCCAGTGTGTCTCTTCCCATGGGTCCTGTCTTGTTCTGCTCCTCTTCCTGCCACTGCCTGCGACCAGCGTGGCCTTGGCTGGGCTCTGCCCCCCTCCAGGCATGGCCGGTGCCCTTCTGACCTCCCTCCGTGACATGCCACACCCCTGGAGGGGGGTGCTGCGGCCCCTGGGACAGGAACACAGTGCCTGAGGGAGCCCCTGGGCTCAGGCTAACTGGGCAGGCTGGCCACCCAGCCGGCAGTGTCTATATCTGAGGGAGCTGGCGCCAAGTCAGTCCCGCTCCACTCCTTGCTCTGGGAAAACCGCCCACCCGGCACAGCCCCCGCGAGAAGCCTCCTGCCTGCCTCCCCGGCCAGGGGTGGGGGTACGGGATGCTGGGAGTGGCCAAGCCCTGGGAGGAGGACCCGCTCAAGAAGGCAGGAGGGTGGTGGGAAGGGAGCTCCCTCTCCCTGAGCCTTGCCCGACCCCGCGGTAGTCTTGCGATGGACGGGCATGCAACTCCAGCTTTGAGGCTCAAGCCCGTGGAAGGGGCCCGAACCCCCTCTTCTGCCAGAAGCGTGCCTGCACACATCCCTAAAAGGACCTTTTCCCCCCTTGCCAGTGAACGTGACCTTCCAGCAGCGAGGCACCCATCCCCAGCCCCCAAGGAGGCCTCCTGTTTCCAACCTAGTGCTTTTCCATCCCCTGGAACACCTTCCTCCAGCTCTGCCAGGGAAAAGCTGCCTTGGTCGGTTGGGTTATGCCCTTCGTTTGTGAAGATTTCTTCAAACCCCACAGAGCGCAGAGCCCGCCCGCATCTCCCTGTTTGATAGGGACCCTAACTGATGCATGGCCACACCTGGCTAGTTTCCCCGAAGCTTGGTATGTATAGCTCACCATGTGTCAGGCACAATGCTAAGCACTTTATATGTATTCTCTTATGTTTTCTCAGAACAAACTTCTAAGAACAAAGAGACTCTTATATCCTCATTTTACAGATGGGAAAACAGGTATCAGGAGGTGACACAACTCACCCAGTGTCCAACATCTCGTACGTGATGGGGTTGGGGTGAGAGCCAGGCAACTGGTGGACTTGGAAGGCGGCCCCTCCCCGCGTGGTGTTCTGCCTTGAGTGGGTTACATGTCTGTCCCCATGCCAGATGTGAGGTCTTTGTGCACGTGTGTGTGTTTAAACATTAATTTATTTTATTTGAGAGAGAGACAGAGACAGAGAGCGTGAGCCGGGGAGAGGCAGAGAGAGAGGGAGAGAGAGAATCCCAAGCAGACTGCACTGTCAGATGGGGAGCCCAATGCAGGGCTCCATCCCATGAGCTGCAAGATGATGACCTGAGCCGAAATCAAGAGTCGGACGCTTAACTGACTGAGCCACCCAGGCGCCCCTAGACATGAGATCTTTGAATACAAGGACGAGGGTGTCTGCCGAGCTGCATCATATACTGCATACAGCTAGTCAGGAGGGGTCAGGCTGAAGGAACAGCAAATCTGCCGCAGTAGCCTCTGCCTGCCCTCAAGTTTCAACCTCTGCTTGCAGCAGAATCCTTCTTACATGTCCCTTGTCCTCCAATCTTGAACGCTAGGGGAGACAAAATAAGTAAAGAGAAAGTACAGAAAGGACAGGGAAGCAAAGGTGGCTGTACATCGGGTGAGAGCAAACCCCAGCCGACCAGAGAGGAAGGAAAAAGGGAGGCAAGGAAGAACAACCTGCATTTCCACCAGTGAGCAAGTGATTAAATACATTTTGGTGTATCCATCCTATGGAATGATGTGCAGGAATAAAAAGAAGAAGGCAGACCTCTGCATAGGAACATGAAAAAAAACTCTCCAAGACGCATGGGTAATTACATGACAAACACCCTAACTGTAGATCGGTGTGTGTGATAAAATCCCAACCAGGATCAAAAACACCAAAAAACAAAAGCTATAAGCTTGAAGGTTTATGTGTTTATATGAATGTGTCCAAACTAGACCAAAAAGGTGCACGCTAAGTTGTTTTGTTTGTTTTACTCTAGATGCAGAGAATTAAACCCACTCCTCAATCTGTGGTACCCTGTCGTCTTTGGTACCACAGGGCCTCCCTCCCTCCCTTCTTCCCTCCCTTCCTTCCCCCCTCTCCCCTGTTATCCAGTTCCCACTCTTCTTCCCTATCACCATTGCAAAGTGTACAATGTATACTCTTTTGCTACTCTGTGTGGTGGTTTCAAAATATGTACACAAATTCTTTGATAACTGTTCTCTTCAGAAGGGGGCGCCTAACCCACCTCCCCGTGAGTGTGGGCCAGACTTAGCAACTTGCTCCTAACAAATAAAACATGTGACAACAGTGTCAGTGTGTAACTTCTGAAACTATGTTATTAAAGACCCCATAGCTTCGTCCTGGGAGCACTTGGTTGGCTGGCTCTGGGGGAAGCTGGCTGCTATGTAGCCTGAGGAGAGGCCTAGGCAGCGAGGAAGGGAGCTTCTTGCACACAGCCAGGACTCCCTTGCAACCATGCGAGTGCACTACCTCTGAAACGGACCCACCAGCTCCCATTAAGCTTTCAGATGACTGCAGCCCTGGTAGATAGTTTGAGGGTGGCTCAGGAGTATCCCTGAACCAGAGTCATCCAGCTAAGCTGCTCTAACCCATAGACTTTCTGACCCATGGAAGTCGTGTGAGGTAATAAACCTTTATTGTTATTTAAGTTTGGGGGTAATTTGGCAAACAGCAATAGATAACTAATGCAACTGGTGTTATTCAACCATGCACATTGTTGTATGAATTTTATTTTTTTATTCTTAAAAAAATGTTATAATGTTTACTTATTTTTGAGAGAGAGAGAGACAGAGTGTGAGAGAGGGAGGTGCAGAAAGAGAGAGGGAGACCCAGAATCTGGAGCAGGCTCCAGGCTCTGAGCTGTCCAACCACAGAGCCCAGTGCAGGACTTGAACCCACGAGCTGTGAGAACATGACCTGAGCCAAAGTCAGATGCTTAACTGACTGAGCCACCCAGGCGCCCCAAATGTATGGAAATGACGATACATTTTACATGAGGAGTATATAATACAGTACCATCTAGGTAGTAGGGATTCTATGTTTCACCGTTCCTCCTTCCATTCAATCTTATGGGGTGTGTGTGTGTGTGGTTTTTTTGTTTGTTTGTTTTATAATATTCTTTTAAATATTTTTTTAATTTTTAAAAACAATTTTTTAAATGTTTATTTTTTATGAGAGACAGAGTATGAGTTGGGGGGATGGCAGTGCAGAGAGAGGAGACACAGAATCTGAAGCAGGCTCCGGGCTCTGAGCTGTCAGCACAGAGCCTGAACGCGGGGCTCTAATTCATGAACTGAGATCATGGCCTGAGTCAAAGTTGGATGCTTACTCGACTGAGCCACCCAGGCACCCCTATAATAGTCTTTTTTTTTATTTTATTTTTTTTATTTTGAGAGACAGCATGAGCAGGGGAGAGGCAGAGAGAAAGGGAGAGAATCTCAAGCAGGCTACTCACTGTCAGTGCAGAGTCTGATGTGGGTATTGAACCCACGAACTGTGATATCATGACCTAAGCTGAAACTAAGAGTCAGACACTTAACTGACTGAGCCACCCAGGTGCCTCTTTTGTAATATTCTTAAGAGTTTATTATGAACTAGTTTCACAGGCCAAAAGGAAGTAAAAGGAGCATGTACAGCCTTTCAGAAACAGGGAGGGAACTTGTAAGGGCCAAGATGAGCCTAGGACTTGGGTGTATTCCCAGGGAAGGGGCCCTCACTTCCCGGGGGGAGGTGCCCACATCCACAGAGGGGCATGCGCGTTGGAGTTCCTCATCCAGGAATCCATGGGAGGCCTCATGCCAGGTGGTGGGCCCATCATGCCTGGAGGGGGTGCCCCTTGGCCCATGGGTGGGGGAGGACCCCCACGGTCGACAGCAGCTCTGCATGGGCCATCAGCAGCTCAGCAAATGGCACTCGGGCAATGCCAGTATCTTTGGGAGGCGGTCCCTCTGCTGCCACTGAAACCAGGTTCTCCTCGCAAAGCAGCATCTCTTCTCTTTCTGCTTATATTGAGTTCTTTGGCTTGATCTTGCTGAACTCATCACAGTCACAGAGGATCAAATTCAAAGGCTTGTTGAGTTTTGAAGGTGCGAACAAAGATCCGTTTCTCTTGCGGGAGACACCTCATCCTGTGGTCAATATGCTGCTGCGTCTTGCTGCTGTTGCCCAAAGTCATAAGCAACATAGGTTGTGATGTCTCCGATTCACGCTGGATTCCCCTCGGCACAGGCCTAGACACCCCACCTCCACCCCCCCAGTAACCCACTTGCTACTGGCACTACCAGAAGTCCAATCCTATGTTTTTAAGCCCCTTCTTCTGACTCGCTGCAGGATACCCCACAGTGCACACTCATCCCATTTTGATCGCGCAGAGACACAGGGATGCACATCCAGATTGCTTCCAACTCATCATCATCCCAGAAATGTCATCATGATACCATTGCAGGTGTCCTTGTGCAAGATTAAAAAAAAAAAAATATATGTCTAGGACCAGAATGCTGGGTTAGTTGATTAAGTGTTGCCCGAGTACCATCTGCAATGGCTGCAGAGTCAGCACTGCCCAGGAGCCTACAGCCGCACATGCTCAGCACCGCCTGATATTAACCAGAGTCCCAGTGTCACGGTGGGATAGCTATAAAGGGCTGCTTTAATTTGCCTTTATCTGATAACTGACGAGTTCCAGCATCCTGTGTGTGGGGCTTGGTAGAGATTGGATTTTAGTTTTCTCCATATCGGGAACCAGTTTTATTTTCCCCATATAGGGAGACCGTTATGCCAACATCATCTGCTGAACAGTCCATTCTCTCTTCCTGTTCAGTTGCAGCTCCCACTTTATCATAGAAGTTCCCATATTCGTATAAAAGTCAATTTCTGAATTCTCTATTCTGTTCTCCTGATCTTTTTTGTCTGTGTTTGAGCTAATAGCACACTGCTTTTATTGTTATGACTTTGCAGCATATCTCATTATTTGGTATAATGAAACTCCCCCTCTACACTCTTATTTTTGAAGAAGTATTTAATACTTATTTTGAATAGGTATTTTGGAGGGTTGATTTAGTTATTTCTGGACGCTTATTTTTCCGTATAGATTTTAGAGAAAGCTCTTTGGGTTTCTATAAAACTCAGCTGAAATTTTGATTGGGATTTTGTTGAGTAAATGAGTTAATTGGGGGAATATTGTCACCTTTATACTTTTGAGTCAATCATTCCAAAAACATGAAATGTCTCTCATTTTATTTTTTTAATGTTTATTTTTTGAGACAGAGAGAGACAGAGCCTGAGTGGGTGAGGGGCAGAGAGAGAGAGGGAGACACAGAATCCGAAGCAGGCTCCGAACTCACAAACCGAGAGAGATCATGACCTAGGCTGAAGCTGGACGGACGCTTAACTGACTGAGCCACCCAGGCGCCCCTCTCATTTTATTTTAAACATCTTCTATATCCTTTATTAATTGTATAGTTTACTCCATGAATGTCTGTGTATTTTTGCTTCAGTGAAATAGTTCACAGCTTTATTGAACTAATTAGTTCACAGTTTTTGTTGCTCTTGCAAATGCTCTCATTTTATTTTTTAAATGATGATGGCTGCTATACAGAAATGCTAGCAAATTTTAGTTTTTTATGCTTATTTATTTTTTAATGTTTTATTTATTTTTGAGAGAGAGAGAGAGAGACAGTGTAAGCAAGGGAGGGTCAGAGAGAGAGGGAGATAACGGAATCCGAAGACAGGCTCCAGGATCTGAGCTAGCTGTCAGCACAGAGCCTGACGCAGGGCTCGAACCCATGAACAGTGAGATCATGACCTGAGCCGAAGTCAGACGCTTAGCTGATTAAGCCGCCCAGGTGGCCCTATGCTTATTTACTTTTGAGACAGAGAGAAACAGAGCATGGGTGGGGGAGGGGGGCAGAGAGAGAGGGAGACTCAAGAATCCGAAGCAGGCTCCAGGCTCTGAGCTGTCAGCACAGAACACGATGCAGGGCTCGAACCCACAAACCATGAGATCATGACCTGAGCTGAAGTTGGACATTTAACGAACTGAACCACCCAGGCACCCTGAAATGCTAGCAAATTTTTAAAGTTTGTCTTGAATCCAGCAACCTTGCTGGAGCTTTCTTATTAGTCTTAAAACTCTGTTGCTTCCATTGGTTTTCCTAAGTAGATACAAAATGACAATTTTATTTCTTCCTCTCAATCTTTATACTTCTTTCTTTTTCTTAGAACATTGACTTGTGCTTCCAACACTACACTATCAGGAAATAGTGGTAGATGGCACTGTTTTCTTCCCCTAACCCCGCACTGAACATACCTAGAATTTCTCCATTAAGCACACTATCTGCTTTAGGCTTTTGATATATAACCTTTAGCAAGTTAAGGACGTGTCCTTCTATTCCTTGTTTGCTAAGAGGTTATTGGTGTTTGTTTGTTTTTTTTATTATAAGTAGATGTAGAACTATAGCAAATACTTTTCCTGCATCAACTGAGATACAGTCATGATTTTTCTCCCTCGGTCTAGTAATACGTTATTTTGTTGTATTTTCTTTTTATTAAGTTTATTTATTTTTGACAGAGAGAGAGAGTGCTAGCGGGGAGGAGGAGAGAGGAGGAGGATGGAGAATCCAAAGCAGGCTCCACGCTGTCAGCACAAAGCCGGCCGTGGGGCTCAAACGAACGATGAGATTAGGACCCTAACTGAAGTCATTGCTCAACCAAGGCACCCCAGGCACCCCCAAATTATTTTGTTGTATTTTTCTGATGATAAATCTTGCTTGAGTTCCTGTGATAAGTCCCATCTGCTTGTGATTACTTTTTTAAAAATACACTTTCTGCTTCATATTGTTAATATATTGTTTAGAATTTTTACAGCCATCTCATAAATGAAATGAGATTCTAATTTTCTTTTAACTGTCATTATTTAGTTTTGGTATCAAGGTTACACTAACTTCATAAAATGAGCTGGGTAGCTCTCTTATTCTATTTTGTCTTTTTTTATTTAAAAGTAAAAATATTTTATCCTCTATTTTTTTAAGTTTATTTATTTATTTTGAAAGAGATCGTGAGTGGGGAGGAGGGGCAGGGAGAGAGGGAGAGAGAATCTTAAGCAGGCTCCATGCTCAGCACAGGGCCCAAGGCAAGGCTCGAATTCACCACCATGAGATCATGACCTGAGCTGAAATCAAGAGTCAGACACAGCTAACTGAGCCACCCAGGCATCCCTCTTATTCTATTTTCTGAAACAACCTTTTACATAATACGGAAATTAACTCTTCTTTGAAGTCTGGTAAAACTTACTTGTAAAACCACTAGGCCTAGTTTCTTTTGGTGAGGAGGGGAAGAAATTTTAACTTTCACTTCGGTTTCTTTGGCTTCTTCTTCTTTTTAGTTGAAGTGACTTGTTCCTTCTCTTCAATACTTAGAATTTTATGTTGTTCTTTGAATTTAGACATTTCATTTTAGGAATTCTAACACTGCAATGAACATAGTGCTCTAAGAAACTTATCTCCAAGGAAATGAGAAAAAACAACAGTCCATTCCAGCAGAAATTTTCTTTGAAAAATCTGGCCGTTTCTCAGCCTTGAGGAGAACAGTGTAGAACTCTGAGAATGGCCAGTTTGCCCAAGAACAACACTTGGCTCACAAAATGGGCACGGCCTTGGATCTCTCATAAAATCCAAAGCTCCAGGGACTCTAACAGGCCAACCGTTCTGTGGCTGGACTGGCAAGACTAAGACTGATGTGAAACCTCTCCAAGATCTGCACGAAAGACACACACCTCCTAAGAGGCACAAAAATCATTCTTAGGACATAAACCTTTTTGCTGTTGAAACTCAAGATCATAAGAAACTACTGTGACACTCCTAACGAGCAAGGTCGTCTACGGGAAGTACAGCCCCTTTGCAGTCAGAGAGCGTTCTAATCCTGAGAGAACTAACTGTCCAGAACCTCAGGACAGAACAACATCATTTTGAAGGATAGAGCAAAAACATGTTTTTTAGACATAAAAGAACTGTCTTTTGTCCTCCTGTATATATGTAGCTACTCTGAAGGTATCAGATGTCTGCCTTCCAGTGATGAGCTAAAAGTCAACAGGGGCTCTCATCCCAAGTTCCTCAGAACAGGTTCAAAGAGCCACCCACAGAAAACTCTAGCACCACCAGGGAGCTCATTGGACAGTCCAGAGTTTCTTGCATTCTAACCATCTGTGAGATGAGAAGAAGCCCATGGAACGAATGGTGGTCATTCCTAGGCTTTCAGTTCAATTCTTTCTTAGAAGATGTTAAGTTGTTGCTGGGGCAGATTTCTCCCAGAAGCTTCTATCTGAAATTAAATCAGGTCTATGCCAAAGTCAGACTAATAGGAGAAGCCATGGAAGCCCTTACCAGATGGCAAATGGGTATGATCTCTTTCCTTCTGTAGGAACTTACCTGTTAGGGAAGGAGAGAGATCTGACTCCAACTTTTCTGAGCCTCAGCTGGACACAAAGTAGGAGGGAAGAAGAAAGCCACACCCGCAGCTATGTGGAAAGAGATCTTCTTGTGCCAAGTGCCTTTTGAGTTAGGTGATCTGGACACAGTCAGGGAGCTCCTCCATCTGAAGACCCAGTCCTCAGAAAGACTGCAAGGTCATGGTCAGACGAACCCGGGACTGTCAGGCTATCACCTCAGCATTGCGTCCATAGCAGGGATGCTGGTGTAGAAAGGAAAACTTACACAGTGAAAAACAGTGTCTACAAAGCCCCAAGTGGTGAACCAGGAGAGAGTGAGACTGATGTAAAGGAGTGGTGCCTCCCAGGCCAGAAGGTGCAGAGGCCATTTCTGGCACTCCATCATCTTCACAGTTTCCTTAGCAGGCGGCAGAGAAGGCAGACTGGAACTCGGCAAGCTAATCTTCAAGGCAGTAGGGTTCTGCATGGCAAAAATCATCTCCCGGGCACAGTTCAGGTCCATGCTATTCCTGGCTATCCCTGTGGCATGGTTCTACCTAGATGCATGTGTGTGGGTGGCTCTGTGGAGGGCAACTTTGTCACAGCCTTGTGCTTCATCTCCAGCAGCCAGGCCACAGATATAGCAAGGACAGCTCCTACCACATGGCTCCAAGTGGAGAATACAGGCAGCAGATGGGTAAAGGCCCACCTTCTCTATCATGTATTCTCTTGAAGTTGGTCTGGGATATCTACTTCTTGGGTCAGACATAGGTACGGTCCTGGAAATGAGTCTAACTTGTGGAAGTTGGGTCTCATGGCTTCTGTCTTGGCATCTAGTGCTGATGACAGGTTCTTCTCTTCCTGGGTTTTGTTTCAGCACAGCACCATCAGCCCCACACTGTCACAGGCTAAGGAAGAAGCCCATGCACAGTCCCACTTGGCTGGGATTGGCTCTCACTGAGGTGTAGAAGGGAAGTGGATGCAGAGTAGGATCATCTTCGCCTCAGAACTTGAGCCCCATCTCTCAGGGGTTGTTATTTACACTTGGAACAATGACCTCTTGGATACCGTTGGAGGTCCCTTTGAAAAAGAAGTGCTTGGCAAGTTCAGGATCCTTCTGCTTGGCTGTGGGCCAGTGGTAGGGGACAAGAAGAGCAGCCTTCTCCCTCCCCTTCTAGAACAGTCACTCATCTTTCTCCTAATGCCCCAAGTGTTATAGAAGTGATCTGGACATTTCACTACTTCCAGTTTCATATGGGAGCCCTCTTTTCTTATCTTTTTAAAGAATTTAAAAGTATATATTTATTTATTTTTGAGAAAGAGAGAGATGCAGTGTGAGTGGTGGGTGGGGCAGAGAGAAAGAGGGAGACAGAATTTCAAGCGCAGAGTCCAATGAGCATTCTCATGAACCATGAAATCATGACCTAAGCTTAAATCCAGAGTTGGATACTTAACCAACTGAGCCACCCAGGCGCCTCCTTCTTTTCTTTTCTTTTTTTTTTTAAGTTTATTTTGAGAGAGGGAGTGCAAGTAGGGGAGGGGCAGAGAGAGAAGGAGAGAGAGAATCTCAAGCAGGCTCCACTGTCAGTGCCCAACTCGGGCCTCAAACCCACAAACCATGAGATAATGACCTGAGCCAAAGCCAAGAGTCAGATGCTTAATGAACTAAGCCACCCAAGTGTCCCTTCTTATTTTTAAATCTCCATTGTGTGTCTAGATGCTTACCTTTTTATTCGGTCCTGTATTTTATTTGTATCCAACTCTCTTTTTGTTGTTAATAAGTGTTGCTAGAAGTGTGCCTCACTTATCCATCTTTTCAAGGACCAGCCTTTCTTTTTTTTTAATTTGTTAATGTCTTATTTATTTCTGAGAGAGAGACAGCATGAGCAGGAGAGGATCAGAGAGAGAGAGGGAGACACAGAATCTGAAGCAGGCTGTAGCTCTGAGCTAGCTGTCAGCACAGAGCCTGATGCGGGGCTCGAACCCACAAACCGTGAGATCATGACCTGAGCTGAAGTCAGACACTTAACTGACTGAGCCACCCAGGTGCCCCAGCCTTTCTTTAAAAATAAAAAATCAGGGGCTCCTGGGTGGCTTAGTCGGTTAAGCGTCCGACTTTCGCTTGGGTCATGATCTCGCGGTTCGTGGGTTCGAGCCCCGCGTCGGGCTCTGTGCTGACTGCCAGCTCGGAGCCTGGAGCCTGTTTCAGTCTGTGACACCCTCTCTCTCTGACCCTCCCCTGCTCACGCTGTCTCTCTCTCTCTCCTAGAAATAAATAAAAAAAAAACAGTAAAAAAAAAATAAAAAAATAAAAATAAAAAATCATATATATTTTTAGAATGTTTATTTATAAAAAAATTGTGACATAACATAAAATGTTCCATTTAAACAATTTTAAGTGTACAGTTCAGTGGCATTAAGTACATTCACATTGTTGTGCAAACATGACTGCCACTCACTCACAGAATATTTGTCATCTTGCAAAATGGCAATTCTATGCTCATTAAACAATAACTCCCCATTCTCCCTAAACTCAGCCCTTGGCAACTGCCATTGAACTTTCTGTTTCTATGAATTTGACTCTTCTTTAAAATTTTTTATAGTTTATTTATTTTTGAGACAGAGAGAGACAGGGCATGAGCAAGGGAGGGGAAGAGAGAGAAGGAGACACAGAATCCGAAGCAGGCTCCAGGCTCTGAGCTGTCAGCACAGAGCCCGATGCAGGGCTTGAATCCACGAACCACGAGATCATGACCTGAACTGAAGCCGGAAATTCAACCTACTGAGCCACCCAGGTGCCCCGAACTTGACTCTTCTAAGTACCTCAGATAAATGGAATCATATGATATTTGTCCTTTTGTGACTGGTTTATTCCACTTCGTGCCTCCACAAGGCTCATCCATGTTGCAGCAGGTATCAGACTTTCCTTCCTTTTTAAACACTGAATAATATTCCACTGTGTGTATATATAAGTCTTGTTTATCCCCATTCATCTGTTAATGGACATTTGGGTTGTAGAAACCTTTTAGCTACTGTGAATGATGCTGCTATGAACATGGTCTCCAATTATCTCTTTGAGATCTTGCTTCCAGTTCTTTTGGGCACATACCCAAAGGTGAAATTGCTGGATCATGTGGTAATTCTATTTTTAATTTTTTGAGGAACTGCTATACTGTTTTCCATAGTACCTGTACCATTTTACATTCTCACCAGCAGTGTACAAGTGTTCTAATTTTTCCACATACTCGCCAACACCTGTTACTTTCTGTTTTCTGTTTTGTAATTGCCATCCCGATGAGTGTGACTATATTTATTTGTAAGTTTCTGTTTCATTAATTTTTAGCCTTATCGTTTTTATTTTCTTCCCTCTCATTTCTTCACTTTTGCCCTAGTGTTTGTTTTTCCGACTTCTTGAGGAGAAAGTGTGGTTGGTTTATCTTAAAGTTTATTGTGTTTTGCTAAATGAGAAGAGGAACAATGGAGCAAGAAGAAGGTAATCATAAACACATTTTTGTACCTAGTAACACAGCCTCAAAAATATATCAAAAATGCAGGAACAGATAAATTAATTATAGTTGATCTTAACCCACTCCTTTCAGTAACTGATAGATTAAATAGAGATATATAAGCAGAGATCCTGAATTATAGTTAATAAAGTCAAGATATTAGATAAATCCAAAAGTAAAGGACAAACAGCGAAGATCTCTGAAGAGAGTAAAAATAGTAAGAGTGCCAACTCAAACTTGTAAATCTTACCTGGGTACTTTTGTATTGTTTGGCTTTTGTAGGCTGGAATTTATTTGTGTACTTTGTATACTTCAAAGAACAATAAGAGACAAAAGGGGAAAAAGCAATAGTGGTTCAACTGGCTGGCTCACATTTTTCCACCACAATAGTCAATGCCTTGATTAAATCAAAATACATAGGGGGGGCACCTGGCTGGCTCAGTCAGAAGAGCCTGTGGCTCTATCTCCAGGTCATGAGTTCGACCCCCATGTTCGGTGCAGAGATTACTTAAATAAATAAACACTAAAAAATACATAGGGCTTATTGTAATTCCCAGGTTATAAAACTCATTTACAAAGTAGGAAATAAAAGCAATGTGGAAAGATATGTGTGGTAAGTACTCAAGCAATATATTTAGGTACCTACAAACACTTAGGCATGAAGTACGTTGCCTTGCTGAACTGCAAAAGCAACTCACAGTAGGTCAGAGCACAGGTGTGAAGATTTCAATTCCCATCTAGCAAGGCTCCTTAGTAGCCAGTTTGAAAGAATATGTCAGTCAACTTCGGAAGAGTAAGGAAAGAAGGGTCCTAGAGGCAAATCTGATCATACTCATCCCAGCACTATTAAAAAAAGATAAAACTTCACCCAACATTATTTGAATATTTCTGTTGATGTGAATGAAACTAACTCTCTTAGCTTGGTGCTACTAGGCAATTAATTCATTAATTTCCTCAACCTCCATTGTTCAGAGACCAAGCATCAAACATCTTTCTGACTCCCAGGCAGGTCTATCTATGTGATTTGAGAAGACTGATGATGTTGAAAGCAATAAGTCAGTCCCTTCAACATATCATTTCTCATGGTAAATCAGTGATGTGGATTTGAATCACATTTTATCTTTCCAAATACCTAGACTATAGAGAGAGAATATATGAATTATTTCCCATCTATGTGAGCTACTTTTTTAAAATTGGCATTCTGGTGCTTACTTTAGGCTGTTGTGTTTTAGCTAGCACAGTCAAGAGCACATTTCTCAACCTGGAAAGTAAAAGGCCAGATGTAATAGTTTTCCCTGATGACACAGCATATAAGTCACTTCCAGAAGGCTGTATGTTGTCTGCAAGTCATTTTACTTGAATCACCTCTGGCCACTGTGATCATCAGTTTCCTTTCTCAGAGCTCACATACATTTTGTTTAATAATCCAGTTTAAAATTTTCCTAGGGGGCGCCTGGGTGGCTCAGTCAGTTGAGCGTCCAACTTCAGCTCAGATCATGATCTCACGATTCATAGGTTGGAGCCCTGTGTCAGGCTCTGTGTTAACAGCTTGGAGCCTGGAGGCTGCTTCAGATTCTGTGTCTCTGTTCCTCCCCACTGCTTGTGCATGCGTGCTCTCTCTCGCTCTCTCTCTCAAAAATAAGTAAACATTAAAATTAAAAAGTAAAATATTCCTAGCAGGCAACTAGAAACTGATTTGAGCTCCTAGAATTTGTCTTTTCCCCCCTTTTAAATAAATTATTTACCTATCTGCTGGTATCTGACACCTCTTATAATTATGGTCTCGCCAAGCATACTCGAGATAGTTCTGCAAACAGCCCCTTCCTACCATATCATACGTACAACTTAAACAGAAAAGAAAGAAAAAGAAAAAAGTGCAAAGGTCAAATTCTCTTAAATAATTATCAATTTACTCATTCATCCATCCATCCTCTTAAGAAACATTTGCAGATTTCTGGAAAGAGCATGCTATAACATTTGGAAGAAATAATACACGTGTTCTTGCCCAGGGTTGGAAAAAGGAGGGTGGGAAGAGCGTTTGGTAGATGATACAACAGGAAACAACTAGCAAACTAAAACAAGTTCGTTACAATATCACATTTCCACCTTGGATGCCAAATGCTTGAAGAGCTTCTCTTCACTCAGTCCATAAAGTTTTACTAAGCACAAACTAAGTAATTAGAGTAATTAGCACAAACTAAGGGAGAGATTCATTAGTGCAAATTGAAGTTACTATAGACATTTTTGGTTTGAACAGCAATCTCCAGATTGGGGTTCCCATAGCCTGAGGGGAACATGAATATTCTCCAAGAAGACCCAAGTTCTAGGGTGACCAATTGTCCCGGTTTCTCCAGAACTGTCTTGGTTTTAGCATGAAAAGTCCCATGTTCCAGGAAGTCTCTCAATCTCTGAAGGCTGGATCTCAACTTACATATTTCCTCCTCCCTAAAACTGATGTGTCTGAGATCTTGCCTGGTTTTCCTTTCCAGCCACCCCCCTTCCCCTAAGTGCCCTCCTCTCACTTTATACAAGCCATGATTCTTACACATCCCTAAATTTATCATGACTTGCCCTGAACTAAAAAAATCCTCCAGAGCACCTAAAAAAAAAAAAAAAGACTATAGAAATATTGATATGGTCAAAACTTCCTTTAATATAGGCATCATAGCCCCTTGGAAGGGCATCTAATCTTTCAGTTATATATTGGTCTTTTTTTTTTTTTTGCCTTTTTTACATCTTTTTATCTTTTTGTTTGTTTGTTTTACAAATAATTTATTGTCAAATTGGTTTCCACATAACACTCAGTGCTCATCCCCACAAGTGCCCTCCTCCATGCCCATCCCCCCCCATCCATCAGTCCTCAGTTTTTGTCAGCATTCAAGAGTCTCTCATGGTTTGCCTCTCTCCCTTTCCCCCACCATTTGCCCCCTTCTTCTCCTCCTTGTTCCTCAGTTAAGTTCCTCCTAATCCTCCTATACGTGCAAACATATGATATTTGTCCTTCTCTGCCTGACTTATTTCGCTCAGCATAACACCCTCAAGGTCCATCCATGTTGCTACACATGGCCAGATTTCATTCTTTCTCATTGCCATGTAGTATTCCATGGTATAGATAAACCACATCTTCTTGATCCATTCGTCCGTTGATGGACATTTAGGCTCTTTCCATGTTTTAGCTATTGTTGAGAGTGCTGCTATGAACTTCAGTTATATATTGTGATGGTTAATTTTATGTTTTAACTTGATTGGGCCACGGGGTGCCCATATATTTAGTTAAAAATTAATGTGGGTGTGTCTGTGAGGGTGTTTCTGGCTGAGATTAATGTCTGAATGGGCAGACTCAGAGGGAAGCAGCTCACCTCCCTGATGTGGGTGAGCCTCATTCGATCTTTGAAGGCCCGAGTAGAACAAAAAAGGCAGAATAAGGGAGAATTCACTCTCTCTGCCTGTCTTCAAAATGGCACATCAGTTTTCTTTTTCCTTTGGACTCAGATTTGAACTGGAGCTTACACCATCTGCTCTCCTGGTTCTTGAGCCTTTGGACTCAAGAGCCCTTGGGGCAGAACTATGCCATCAGCTCTCCTGGTACCTAGCTTGCTGTCTGCAGACCTTCGGACTTCTCAGCCTCCATAGATACATGAGCCAATTTCTTATAATATTTATCTATGTACCTACCTACCTATCACCATAAATATATATAATCTGTAGGTCGATAAAAATAGATACCTTAAATGAAACAATTTTTTTAGAAAGACACCACTAGGATATATCTATATCTATCGTCTATCTAGATGTCAATAGCACCAAAAAGAAGAACATGCTTAGACATAAATGATAGTTGCACAGCTTGTAAGTAAATTAGAAAACAGCGAATTGCACACTTTAAATGGGCAGACTGTTTGGTGTATAAGTTATAGCTCATTAAGAAAATAGTTATTAAAACATAGAAGTATATCCCAACGGGGGAACCGGTGTAGAGCATAAATTGGGGCCTGAAAGGGAGACTGAGTGCCCCCAAAGAATTTTGTCTGCTTCATTTAGTCAAAGGCCAGCCTTTGGATGATCTCTGAAAGAAGTCCCTAGAGCCTTGAGGAGAGTGTATTATGTCAGCACCTGACCTTTGTGACATAGGCACTAGAGAACTGCCCCCAGGGAATGGGGCTCCTGGCTCCCAAGGGGGGCGGCAACGCTGCCCCTTAGACAAAGTCCAGTCTTCCGGAGGCTTTCACCAGCGGGCCCCGCTGGTATTGCTGCTACTGGGCGTGGCCAGCCGTCTCAGCCAGGGCCAGACTGAGCCAGAGGACATCACCATCAGGGGTGACAAGGGGTCAGGGAAACCAGAGTGGGCAGACATGAGGATGCTTGCTGAATCCTTGACTCAGGTTTCGGAGAGCAAAAACCTCTAACAGAAGACTTCCTCCTGGCTGAAGGAGCATTGAGGGCACGGCTCAGACAGAAAGCTGAGTCAGAGTGAGTTTAGGGTGACAGATACTGGGGACAGAGGGGGGTGTATCCACCATTTGGTGACCGTTCCTCTTTCTCCCAGGTTCCCTCAATTGCTGAAGTACCTTGTGAAACAGAGCCTGGAGGAACCCTCATTGGTAAGAGCTCACAGCATCGGAACACCCCCAATTTCTAGTCCCATCTCAGCAGCCATCCCCAAGCCCCCTCCTCCAACTGCCTTCTAGCTCCCCACCTCCATTCTTCTCCTCAGCTCTCACTTTCCCTGGAGCATTTTGCCAGCTCTTCCGACCCAGAAGGTGACATGGATTTAGGGTCTGAGTAAATCAGCCTTCAGAGCCAGAAATAGACCAATTCTCCCAACATCTTAGGTTCTCTTTCTTTCTCTACAGGTCCTATGGGTTGTGTTTCCCTCTCTAGCCCACCCAGATAATTACTGCTGCTCCTCAGCTCCCAAGAGGCAGCTCTGATTCTCTGTCCCCGTATATGCCTCGTCAATGGCTGACTGCAAAGTGAGAGGCCAAGTTTAGATCCAAGCGCCTGCCTGAACTCTCAGAGAGCCTAGTGCTACAGGGCCGCGTGTCTCCCCGTCCTCAACCAACAGCAGCACCGACACCAAGCTGGAGCCACACTTGGGCACAGAAGGCCCTGACTTCTCTGCCAGGTCTGGCTTCAGAGATACTGTCCTGATTCTGCTAGGTCTCTAGTCCTTGGTCTTGAGGCCCCAGTCCCTTCTGGATTCAAGGCAATGTTGCCTCAAAACAAGGACCAGGTGCTGCAACAGAACACAGCATCCCCTGGGCGCCCCCCTCAGGGCCCCTCACGACTTGTGGACTTGCCTTCAGGCAACCTACAACCTCTGCCTCCCCAGGCATCATTCCCTCCCTCTCACTCCCCTTGCTTCCCTCCCTCACTGTCCCACTCTCCTGTCTCCCCTTTCTACTCCTCTGACACAAATTCTGAGTTTGTCCCACATCCCTACTCTTCCTCCCTCCCAAGTTCCCCCACTTTCTTTCATCAGAATTACTTCTCTCTCTCCCTCACACACTCTTCCTCTCCCACCCACCAGCTATACCCGTCTCTTCCTCCTACTCCGTCCTCCTCTCCCTCTCAGCTACAGAAAGCCTCTCTCCCCCATTCCCACTGCCCATCTCCTTCCCTCCCAGGGTACCGCCCTAGCTCTACTGTCACCTCCCCGGCCGCCAGCCTGCCTTCTCGTGGGGTTCACTCGAAGAGGCAGACATGGCCCTGGCATCAGTACAGGGACACCGGGTCCCCTGGGGTGGTGGGGAGATGTGTGGCAAGTCAGAGGGACGCTGCAGAGCTCAGGGACCCAGGAGCCCTGGTCCAGGCCCTGGTGGCCCATCTGGGGCACCGCCGCATTGCACACGACCTGCGGCTACTGCTTTTGCAGCGCCTCTGGCTAGGCACCACTGGCCAGGCCCCAGTTGTAGAATATCCTATATGCCTGGTATGTCTCAAGCCCCGCAGCCCCACGTGCCCCATCCCCACGTACAAGACTGGACCCCGGCTGCTTGCCTTCCCCCAGCTACTGCCCTGTGCACAGCGCCAGGAATCCAGACCACTCCGCCTGGGCATTGGCTTTGGCCTCTGCCTGCCTCGGGGCCAGGCCAGGGCCTTGCATCTGTTGCCAGAAAGAAGGCCAGAGGAAGTAGGTCCTCAGGGCAAGGCCGCTCAGGCCGGTGGGTATCAAACCCAGGCGTCCCAGCCTCCAGCAGCTCAAGTACCGGTGGCTCAGGCGCAGGCAGATCCAGCCCGGGGCCGCTCCTCCCAGACTGGGAGTCTCAGATCTACAGGCCCTCAGTCACCAAACTCTATGCACTTTCCAGGGCCTCCGCCTCAGGCACCAAAACAGGCCACTGTCTCCCTGAAGCCCAGGCCTTCCTCTGCCCCAAAGAGGCCTGCCTCTCCAGAGCCCATTCTCCAAAAATCGCCACTCTAGTTCCAAAGCCAAGGAGGCTCCCTGGAGCACCTCCTCCGAACCCCACTGACCCCACCAGGTCCCAGAACTCAGGGAGCCCCCGAGACTCCCTGAAGGGCTGGCTGGCGGAAAGTCAGGTGTGTTCTCCAGCCTGGAACCCTGGGAGCCCCTTATGGAGTCTGCTCTCTCCTGGCTGAAGAGACCCCATTCAGCGTTAGAGTATCCAATAAAGCCTGACCTGCAGAACTTGTGTTTGTGTCCTGTACAGCAGACAGCGGGTAGCTGAACTACAGGGGCCACAACTAAAGAAGGGGAGGGGCGGAGTCAAAGGAACCAGAGTGGCCAGGGAGAGTTGTTACCATGTATCTGAGGAGGGCATGGGCTCCATAAAGGCCTGAGCAGCTGGGACATTCTGAGGGCTCTGCCAGGCTCTTCACACATTTAATTCAGTTTGGTGGGACAGATAATGGCATCCCCAAAGGTGAAGCCACTGGGACTCTTCCTCTGAGTGCACATTAGTTTTGCAGGATTTGTTACTTCAATACCTGGGATTCATTGTCTCGCCGCTTCAAAGAATGAAGAGGTGGACACATCATGAGCAGAAGGCAAAAGTTTAGTAGAATATGAGATCAGAAAGGAAGAATAGTATGAAAGTTCTCTTTACAGGGAGGGGACATTTGAAAGTGAATGCCTGCGGACTAGAGGCAAGAGTCTTTGTTTTATAAGGTTCTGGTTGCCACACACCCTCTTCCCTTCCCCCTTGTTCCTTCTCAAGGTTTTACCCTTATTGGCTTGATAGCTCTAGATGCTGGGTTGTCCATTCCTGATTGGCTCATTTTCATTGTATGAGGTGTGGTCCACGGCCATACCATTCCTTGTGGGTCATACGTTTTAGGGTCTACCTATTTTTAGTCAGGTCTTTTGTCAAATTCCTGAGGGAATCCTAAGGGGGCGAGTAGGCGGTGTCTGTTACATTCTTAAGAGGAAACTTACATCCAAGGGGGTTTGCTTTGGTCAGACCCTCCCAACATTGTTCCAAAATATGTTTTTCCCCACCCAGGGACCTCAGGTCCTAATCTTTCCCTCTCTGCCTATCTTATCCTCTTTTCCTATCATATTAGGTTAACAAGGATGCTTACTGGGGCACCTGGGTAGCTCAGTTGGTTAAGCGTCTGACTTCAGCTCAGGTCATGATCTCACAATTCACGGGTTTAAGCCTCACATCCGGCTCTGTGCGGACAGCTCAGAGCCTTGAGTCTGCTTCAGATCCTGTGTTTCCCTCTCTCTGCCCCTCCCCCACTTGTGCGTGTGCGCACTCTCTCTCTCTCTCTCTCAAAAATAAACACCCCCCCCCCCACATACACACACACAAGGATGCTTACTTAGGCAGCCAGGGGACCAGCAGGAGGTGTCTCTTTGAAGGGATGGACGCTCTTAGGGTTCACTTGCAGAGAATCATTAAGAGTCCTCATGTTGAAGATCAGAAACCCAAGGGCCCCCTTCAGGAAGGTGGGATGTCAGGCAGAAAAGAGACCTGACCTGCCTGGGAGCCAAGTCACCTCCCTCTGAGGGTGTCAGTGTGGAACAATCCCCACTCCCAAACCCCTGAATGCATTGTGAGAAATAAGGCCACTGATCCAATCAAAGGAGGGGCATGGAGCACAGTGAAGCAGAGCACAGTGAAGCGAGGCTTTAATTAACATTCTTGTCAGAGCAGGTGTCTGATGGACAGGCACAGTCGGGGCAATTACAGCAGACAATTTATCTCCTAGCATGAAGTCCCTCCCCTGGTTCCTCATTGGCTGAACACTGCAGAGGTTACAGCCTTACCCAGACATTGCCTATGCCCGTTTAAGGCAAAAAGTAATCTTTTTTGAACACGTACATTTCCTGAGGTGACACAGAGACTTTCAGTCCCTTCTTTGTTCTTTGGTGCATGTTCATTGCAAAGCCTTTGGAAAATAAGCCCCAGAAACAGAGAGGGGAAGACCAACCAGGAAGTGAAGTGTCCAAGGGTTTGAGACACCCTTATGGGGGGGGGGGAGAGTGGGGGTTCATATAGATATAGGTTGTAAACCTAGTGTTAACTAGACACCTCAGCTTTCATTTGGGATTTCTGAGAATTAATCATCCCCCTTGTCACAGTGCAGGGGCAGTATGCAGAGCTGTAAGCATGGCCAATTCTCACATTCGCCAGCCACAGAGATGAGGTGGTTAGTTGTTTAGGTAAATGGTGGGTTCCTCACACTAGGAAGCAGTGGATTGTGGGTTTGAGGCCAGTTTTATTTTAAAGTCCATGCTGCCTCCATTAAAAGGCAAGAGACACAGTTCAAGTTCCCAAATATTGAATTTCCAAAGTGTGTGATGTGGGACAAATCACTTCCTCCCTGGTGTAAAAGGTAAAGGCTGCACATGTGTATTGGCGTAGGAAACTAAGGCAAAAGAAAAAAGTTTCCTCACAATTTACATTGACAAGTCCTTGAGACAGGCAGTGTGACCTCTAGAAACTCAACTGCCTCGATGTTGACGCCGTGCTAAGGGCAAAAGTCAATCTTAACATTGTCCCGACCCTGTAAGATCCTGTAGATCTAATTTAACATATAAAATTTCCTTTGGAAACCTCATCTCTAGCCCCCAAGATATATGTTGGCAATCATACTCCAAACATATGGCCCACTGATATACATCTGAAGTGTCTCCTGACTGAGGTTTTACTGAACAGTAATAAATGATGTTTTCCTAACAGCAGCTAGATCCCCCTCAAGGTCCTGGAAACCTAGCTTCCAAAATACCTTGGAGGCTTGTGCTGTCCTTAACCATCTCTCAACGTGAAAGTATATACTCAGTCACCCCTCACAACGCCAGCGCAGCTCTTTCTGCCCATGGGTCCAGTCCTGGGCTTTAACAAAACCACCTTCTTGCACCAAAGACGTGTCAAGAATTTCTTGGTCGTCGGCTCTGATCCCCACTTCCGCATCATGTATCACTCTTAAAATGGTGACAACCTTAATCCAATAATTTTTTCTTTTAAGATTTTACTTTCAAGTAATCTCTACAACCAAGGGGGTGGGGGGGGGGACTCAAGTTCACAACACAGAGATCAAGGGAAGCACGCTCTGGGACTAAGCCAGGCAGGAGCTTCCAAGGATTTCTTTTTTTAAAGGTTTATTAACCTCTTTCGACGTTTATTAGCCCCTTCCTCCTCCAGAATCCCGTGGAAGAGGAGCTTGCCTCTTTGACCCCACGCAAACACGGCGGAGACTGACGTCACAGGAGGGCAGATCCTGGCGCGGAGGTTGCGTCACCCCGAGGCCCGCTAGTGCTGACGCGTATTGGCGGGCCTGCGCCTGCGCATGGCGAGCCCGGGCTAGGTGCGCGTGCGCACTGCGAATTCGCCCGACCGGGTTAAGACGGCCCGGGGCGGGGATATGGATTCTTGAGTGTGGTTAGAGTTTTGGCAGCTCCGAGGGTGTGAGAGAGTAGTCGAGAATCCTCCTGGCGGCGACGGGGTTAAATTAAATAGCAGCCGGGAAGGGTGGTCGAAAGCCGGACGTGGCATGTCCCGGCTGCCCCGGTGCGGATAGTGAAGCCCGCGGCGAACAGGATGGGCCGGCGCCGGGCGCCGGAGCTGTACCGGGCTCCGTTTCCGTTGTACGCGCTTCAGGTCGACCCCAGCGCGGGGCTGCTCATCGCTGCGGGCGGAGGAGGCGCTGCCAAGACGGGCATAAAGAACGGCGTGGTGAGAACTCAGGGCCACTGGGGCCGGTAACGCCACGGGCGATGGCGGTGGGGGTCTTCAGGGTGGGCTCTACCTCCGGCTTCAGACTAGCTGCATCTCTAGCTTGCCTCTCCCCGGTGGAAGCCCGGCGCCCTGGCGCGAATTTCAGCTGAGAACTTATCAGGAATCATAAAGTGGAATAAAAACAGCACACTACACCGCTTAGGCAGGAACGCTTCAAGTCAACCTCACCAGCGGCTCCAGGGGTCTGTCTTATCCTGGTCTTTCTGGGGAGGCTCCATAGACTTGTCTCTCTGCTCGCTGGCAGAGGCGAGTGCTGCATTTGGCTTTTAGGCAAGGTTTTTTCACTCTTCTGAGGATCACCCTATTTTGTAAACTGGAGGTATTAATTCCAGCCCTCTTTGCTGTACAGATTTGTGAGGTTCCAGCGAAAGAAACAGAAAAGGAAAGAAGTAAGCAGGCTGGATAAAGCCTTTTAAGTAGAAAGTGTAGTAAGCAAAGAGATAGGCTTTAGACTATAGGATATAAGTTTGCCCTTGAGGTGCTCTCTGGGCACCCCTGAACCTTGCTCACCCGGGTTCCCTCTTCTACAGCACTTTCTGCAGCTAGAACAGATTAATGGGCGCCTGAGCGCCTCTTTGCTACACTCACATGACACAGAGTCGCGTGCTACCATGAACTTGGCGCTGGCTGGTAACATTCTTGCTGCAGGGCAGGATGCCCACTGTCAGCTCCTGCGCTTCCAGACCCATCAACAGAAGGGCAAAAACAAGGCAGAGAAGGCAGGTGAGAAGCTTCCTCTTTAACTTTGGGGAAAGGATTGGGTGAGAAGATCACTTAGTGTGGTTTCAAAAAAAATGGGGTTTGAAGTGGGTTATGGGAGCAGGCAATAAGCTCCATGTTCACTACCAGGGAGGGGGCAAGTACTACTTACTATAGAACGCTGGAACCTGGCAGCCTCTTTGTATTTCAGGTTCCAAGGAGCAGGGGCCTCGACAGAGGAAGGGGGTAGCCCCAGTAG
The DNA here is from genome assembly GCF_003009895.1 of Hyaena hyaena. Lineage (NCBI taxonomy): Eukaryota > Metazoa > Chordata > Mammalia > Carnivora > Hyaenidae > Hyaena > Hyaena hyaena. The sequence continues at coordinate 66,481 of NW_024080770.1, forward strand.
AAAAGAAGTCCGGAGCTGAAACCCACCAGGAGGGGGTAGAACTCAGTGTAGAGAATTTGCAAGCGGTGCAGACAGACTTCAGCCCTGATCCGTTGCAAAAAGTTGTATGCTTCAACCACGATAACACCCTGCTCGCCACTGGAGGGACGGATGGCTACGTTCGTATCTGGAAGGTGTGATTTCGGGGGTTAGAGGATGAGTGTCAGGAGCAGCAAGGTCAGAATTGTGATAAACTGATCTTGGGTTCTGGAAAACTTGAGTGGAGCTTGTACTGAGTGGCGGAAAAGAAGAGGGGGAGGGATCTTGCATCCTTGGTAGGTACCTAGCATAACCATGGTGGTGGTTTGGCCGCAGGTACCCAGCCTAGAGAAAGTTCTGGAGTTCAGAGCCCACGAAGGAGAGATTGAGGACCTGGCCTTGGGGCCCGATGGCAAGGTGAGGAAGTGAGAGTGTCAAAAAAGTAGGTGATTATGCTGCTTGTCAAGTAAGTGGATCCCCTAACTGTCCATCCTTGGAATCTTGATTCCTGACTAGTTGGTAACTGTGGGCTGGGACCTTAAGGCCTCCGTGTGGCAGAAGGATCAGCTGGTGACACAGCTGCACTGGCAAGAGAACGGACCCACCTTTTCGAACACGCCTTACCGCTACCAGGCCTGCAGGTGTGAGACCCCAGAGGGTAGCCAAAAGAGGCACAGCCTAGATGTGGTGCGGGAATGGGAAGAGATGGGGGGAAGCTGGGGAGGATGGTAGCCTTGGTGGGTGTTACCCCAGGCCTGACCAGGGTGCAAGAGGGCACACACCTCTGAGAAGGGCTGGGCAGGCCCCAGGAGCTCAATATCCTCTCACCTGGCCCCCAGGTTTGGGCAGGTTCCAGACCAACCAGCCAGGCTGCGACTCTTCACAGTGCAGATTCCCCACAAGCGTCTGCGCCAGCCCCCACCCTGCTACCTCACAGCCTGGGATGGCTCCACCTTCTTGCCCCTTCGGACTAAGCCCTGTGGCCATGAAGTCATCTCCTGCCTCAGCGTCAGGTGTGGGACAGTGGTGGCTTGGCTGGTTGTGGGGTGCCTGGGGGAGCTTGGGAAGATGTCCTGTCTGAGGCTCTGAAGAGTACTGTTGGTGAATGTTGCTGCATAGGCCTCCGGAACAGAGAGCACTTTATTGTTTGTTGCAGTGAATCGGGCACCTTCCTTGGCTTGGGCACAGTCACTGGCTCTGTTGCCATCTACATAGCTTTCTCTCTCCAGGTAATGGGTAAAGGTGGGCACAGCCCTGAGGGCTCTTTGGGGTGGGGACTCGGGGCCTCCTCCAACCTAAGTGTGGAGGAAGGGTCTGGCCCAGCTAGACCAGCTGGGAAAGCCATGTGGGGACAGGGAGCTTGTTTTCCAGAGGAATGTTCCCAAGCGGGCCATCCTTCAGTAGTTCTCCTGTCTCCAGCGCCTCTACTATGTGAGGGAGGCTCATGGCATTGTCGTGACGGATGTGGCCTTTCTACCCGAGAAGGGTCGTGGTCCAGAGCTCCTTGGCTTCCATGAAACTGCCCTGTTCTCTGTGGCTGTGGATAGTCGTTGCCAACTGCACTTGCTGCCCTCACGGAGTGAGTCATTGGGATGGGAGTGGGTACCACCCTATCTCGAGCTATAGCAACTTGCCCCTTGGAGAATGGGCCACTTGTGTGTAGCCATCTGTCCCCTTCTTGGATGGTTTTGTTCTTAGGGCTGTGAAGCCCCTTTGCCTGCTGACTTCTTCCCTTACCCCTCCTGCAGGGAGTGTTCCCGTGTGGCTGTTGCTCCTGCTGTGTGTCGGACTTATTATTATGACCATCCTGCTGCTCCAGAGTGTCTTTCCAGGTTTTCTTTAGCCTTTCTGCTCCTAAGGAATCAGGGCCCTGGGCACTACTGTCTTCTAGACCGGAGTAGAGGCCTGAACCCCATTGTTCACTCCACCTGGGTCCGTAGTTGGGATTTCTTCTGATGAGACTGATGGGTGCTGCCTGCCCTGCCCACTTAAAGCTTGGCTATGGCCCTGTGTGACTCTGAATCCTGGGATCCCTTCATTCTTCATCCATGGATCTGCTCAGGACAGTGGTGTCTGAAGTCCAGGCCACACCACCTACATTCTTCCTCTGCCTGCCAGAGGCTCCAAAGTTGAGCTTGTCTGTTCTCCAGAAATATGTGAGGATGCCCAAGAACCTGGAGGTACTGCTGTCCATCAGTTGCTCTCCACGTGAGTCCCTGGCGTTTGCCGAAGCAAGCACTGGCCCAGGACTTGCCGTTAGGGAAGGAAGGGGCAAAAGGAAGACCCAGGCAGTAATCTCTGGGTCCAGCTGGGTAGCTCCAAGCCAGCCAGGTGACATATACAGTCGGTTCCTGGATGGTCTATCCTACCCTTGAGAAAAGGGAAAATGAACCTCAGCCCATTCAGCAGGAAAAGTTGGTATTTAATAAACAAGCAAAGACTGAACCGAGAGCCCAGTGGTATTCCTGTCAGCTCTTGCCTCCCTCAGAAGGTGAGAGCTCTCTGAGACTGAGCAGCTCCACTGGGTGCTGGAAGATGGCTTTGGCATACTGATGCAAGAGGCGGTTCATGTAGCAGTGCTGCCAGGGGAACAGTCCTTCCAGAAAGCCAATGTGGCCACCCCGGGCTGTGATGAGCAGGGCAACATGAGGCGAGTGTTGGGCAGCCTGTAGAGGAAGGGCTTGGGGAGGGGTTGGAGAGGAGGTCAGAAACTGGCCTTTCCTGAGAACCCAGTCTGTCTCCCCTTGCATCTCATAGCCCGTTTTCCTGAGGGTCTAAAAGCATCTAGATTCAGGGTGCTCACCATGGACTGGGGAGAAGGGGTCATCAGCTGCATTGAGGCAGAGCACAGGGGTCTGGATGGCATCTACCTTGGTTCTTGGGCTTGCTGCTTGGTAGTAGGTAATGCAGTCTTGATATCCAAAGGCCACAGCTGTGTAGCGCTCATCGAACTGGCGGATTGTGCGGGCCTGCGTGTGGTAGAGGGTTGGGTATGCCAGGATGAGGAGAGGGAAGAAGAAGATACTGAACAATTTTGGGCAGGGGGTGGTGGTTGGAAGACTATACCTGTAGCACAAAGTCTACGTTCACCACCTTTTCTATCACCTTTCTGTTTCTGCAAAAGAGTTCATAGAGATATGACCCTCCTGGACCCAACCCTGTCTTGTAAATAAGCAAACCCAGGTACAGAACTGGTCCAAGCACTGGGAGAACCCAATATGTCTGCCATCCCACCCTGCCTGCTGCCCCCTCCCACTTGGCCAAGACCCTACCGGTTCACAATGTTGCAGAGCGCAGCAGCAAGGCGCTGGTTGAAGAGTAGTGAATTGAGTGGGCTCTCCAGGGAGCGAGTGGTCTCGGAGGAATCCCAGCATGAAGACAGAGTCAGTGCTGCCACCAGCCCTGAGTCTTGCCCTGTTTGTGCTAGGTGGTTCAGCACTAATATCCTGAAGGACGGACCAGGGGCCATGAAAGAAAGGTTTGCATTAGTGAGTTGGGACAGAGGAGTGGACATGGAGGAGGAAACGAAGACTGGAAATGAAGACTGGACCTTTGGGTCAAGCCCAGGCAACCTTTACCCTCCAAGAGAGATGCCCACGGCCAGGAGTGGAGCTTGGGAATAGCGGTGCTTTATGTGGTTCACGACCATCTCCAGATCTTCAGTATTGCTGGCACAAAAGGCCCTGTGGGTCTGAGGCAAACCAGATAATTGGGCAGGGAGGGAGGCCCTGGCCAGAGGCAGAAAGATGAAAGTGTTCAAGAGATGGAAGGAGGATAGGTAGGTAGAGCCCCAGGGCCAAGGATCTCTTAGGGGCGTGGGGTGAAGGGCTACGATGAAGAAAGGATACTCACCAGCAGTTCTTCCCCACGGCAGCCTCGGTTATTAAATACAACAGCTCTGTGACACACACAGGTACATCTCAGCCCGACCTTTCCTAGAAGCCCCACTCCCCTTTTAGTACCCTTTAGAAAGACCCCAGTCAGAAGGTGCCCTTCATAGAGTGCTTTCTTCCAAGAGGTATCAGTGTCTTGATTGACCTCCCCAATACAAATTCTCACATACCCACTTCCTCCAGACCAGGCCCATCCTTACCTATAGCCATCCCTCAGAGCTTGGTTAACCAGTTGTAAGATGTAGGAGTCCTGGCTACTGCCTGTGATACCGGGAAGCAGTAATACAGTGGGCCGGGTAATGGGGTCAGGGTATTGACTGCTGTCGTGTGGGCTAGCCCAGTCTAGCAGGAACTGTCCTCCATCTGGGGTTTGGAGGACTTCGCTGTGGTTTTGGAGAAAAGGGCACACAAAGATACTATTAGGAACTCCTTGTGCTTCAAAAGGTTTACCTCTCTTCCCCCACAAACAACTCCAACTTCCCTTTGGTATCATTTGAGGGCATACACCATGCAAGACATTAAGACCACAACAAGGTGTAGTGGGGCATGCGAGATGAAATATTACCTCACTGTGGTGCAATTCAGTAGCCCTTCTGTATCGCCACTCTCACTGTTGCCCTCAGCACACTGAGGTAGATGGGGCAGAGAACTGAAGTTTACTTCAGTTTTGAGAAGTAGACAGGAGTCCCCTGTAGCTGCAGCGCCATGTTCACCCCCTCTGTCCCTTCTTACCTCCAGTAAGGGACTGGAGGCGGAGACTGCAGTAAGACTCGGAAGATGGTTTGTAGCCGCCCCTCAAAGCACCATAGCGTAGGGTAGAAAGTCTCCAGAGTGACTGGACAGTGTTGCTCCAGGAAGGCCAGAAACCAGGGCCCGGTCACCAGTTGAGGCCTCTGTAACCACAACACAGTCCACCTTGCTCCGCTGGTGTTTGTACAGCCAGTGAGGCACCTGACACCAGAGTGACCCCTCTCCAGAGGCCGGCCTCTGCGGGCGAGAGATCTAATATGCCTCAGTCTGGAATGGCCAAGTCACCTCTGTTGATAGAGTGCCGCTAGAGCCCCGAGGAGCTCCAGCGCTGGAGGGCAGCCTCTCCAGCACGGACTCAACCAACTCGGTACCAGGGCTGGGAGCTGCTGCAGCTGACTGAGCGCAGACTCTCCTGCTCTGTCTGTGCCCCAAACCCATTTTGGAGACAGCAGGTAATACCAGTTGCCCAGCTGAGTCCTTGTGGAAAAGGCTGGTTGACATTCTGGTAGGAGGCTTGAAAAAATGCAGCCCCATTCAGTCTGTGACTTTGGCCTTGCAATTGATTTACCTCGCTCTTCCCAAGACTAGCTCCCACCGTGCCCACTGCTCCTGATTTTAGCGCCCGTTGCCACATACTCCCTACTGTGTGTGCTCACTGCTGACGGGCTTCTACCATGGCACCCCATTTTCTTGCTGACGGGACCCCTGCTGTCAGACCATACCAAAGAAGGAACAGTCCCAATGTGAACATATTTCTGTCTCATGCCAGCTGGAAGGAAGGTAACACAATGGCAGGACAGACAGACAAGTCAGTGGGAACTTGGCTCTTGACTTTCAACCCCTCTGCTTGGTTCTTGGCTACACATCAAGTGAATGAGAGGGCCCAGCCACATAGCAGGCTTATGAAACGGGTGTGCTATACAAAGCCGAAAGGGCACAGGCTTAAGAAACAGAAATTGCATCTCTGCTGCAAGCCCTAAGGAACCCGAGGACCAGATTCCCATGTCTTCTGCAGTAAGGCTAGGTAAATTATGAACAGGAGAGGCCAAGTTGCTAGTGCCACTGCGAGAGATGTGACTCCCAACCCTGGTCCTTAAGCCCTGGACTAATAATGTTTGAGATTCATTGAGTGCTACACAGTTTCTAGACTGAGCCTGACCTTATGAGAGAGGATATTTTATTGGTGAAGAAACTGTGATAAGTTGTTTTCCCAGAGTCACAGCAAGCAAGAGGCAAAGCAGAATTTGCAGTTATGTTAATACCAATACTAGGAAGTAGAATTTGTTGAGTGCTCATGTTTCAAGCATTGTGCTAAGCACTTTACACGATTACATCCTGTGATTTTCATAATAGCTCTTTGACAATAGATTCTATGATCCCCCGTGGGAACAGGTTGGAATGTTGAGTAAGTTGTCAAGGGTCATGAAGCCTGCCAAAGACAGCTAGTGGCAGAGCTGGAACTCAAACCGAGGTCTGACTCCAGAGCTTGTGCTCTTAGTCACTGTACTCTGTTACCTTCTAATTTCCAGGATTTTGAGTTGTCATCAATTTATGGATTTTTTTTAAATTTAGTTATTTTGAGAGAGAGAGTGTGCAGTAGGGAAGGGAGAGAGAGAGACAGAATCCCAAGCAGGCTCCATGCTCTCAGTGCAGAATTTGGGGCTCAAACTCAATGAACCACGGGATCATGACCTGAGCTGAGATCAAGATTCAGATGCTTAACCAACTGAGCCACCCAGTTGCCCCAATTTAGGGAGTTCTTGATCAAATGGCTCAGTAGTGTAGAATAAACTAGGTCACAAGTTTCATTTATATGGCTAATTTCGTTTTAGCTCTAGGGAAGTGTTTTTTGACTCATTGCTGAGAATTAATTAGTAATATTCCATTGGTCACTGTGGGTGAATCAATACTAGTCCATGATCATGCTGGACAATCCTAACTCCTCAGGGCTTCCAGAATATGCTTTTTCTTGCATTTTAATGAATATTTGGAAGTCAAGGAGGGGTTTGGAGTTCTCTGTGGCTGGTTGGAAGCAAAGGAAAATGTTTAGTTAAGGATGGCTCTGGTCTGAAATGACTGACTTGAAGTCAGGCATATAAGGTAAGCCTTATAGGGTACTGTGAGGTTTGGATTTTTGTTTTATTAAGGCAGACTTAATACATGCGAATGTAGAAAGCTCTGAATATACAGAAAGTTTAGGTAACATTTAAATTCCTTATAGATCTTTAAGGGCTTGAATCAAGTTTTTTATTAGACTCAGTTACCTAGAATAGCTTAATGAAGATTAAATGTTTTTGATTTTTCTAATATATAAATTATGTATTTTATCTAAATTTCATTGTTCAACTTCAGTGTCCAAGTTTATCAAAATCAACCTCTTTTGGGGCGCCTGGGTGGCTTAGTCGGTTAAGCGTCCGACTTTCGCTTAGGTCATGATCTCGCGGTTCGTGGGTTCGAGCCCCGCGTCGGGCTCTGTGCTGACTGCCAGCTCGGAGCCTGGAGCCTGTTTCAGTCTGTGACTCCCTCTCTCTCTGACCCTCCCCTGCTCACGCTGTCTCTCTCTCTCTCTCCTAGAAATAAAAAAAAAAAATTAAATAAAGAGACTTTGGTTTTAAAAAAAAAAATCAACCTCTTTTTTTATATATTTTTAAATTTTTTAATGTTTTATTTATTTCTGGGAGAGAGAGAGACAGTGTGAGCAGGGGAGGGTCAGAGAGAGTGGGAGTCACAGACTCTGAAACAGGCTCCAGGCTCTGAGCTGGCAGTCGGCACAGAGCCCGACGCGGGCCTCGAACCCACGAACCGCGAGATCATGACCTAAGTGAAAGTCGGACGCTTAACCGACTAAGCCACCCAGGCGCCCCTAAAATCAACCTCTTGAGACTTTACCATTGCACTATATATACGTGGAGAGCCTAGAACTTAAAAGAGGGCTGGATGAACAACGACAGGGTTATCCACGAGTCCTGAGCTACGCGGGGAACCTTTACCAGCCCTTAAGAGAAGCAAGGCTCTGCTAAGTGGACGGGATGGTGGGAGTCAGCCACATCTGCACAGGCCTCCGGTTCCTTTGTTCTGTGAAGCTAGCGAGAAAGCGTCTCCCTAACACCTGAGGATACCTTCCAGCTGGCTCTTCCTCAACTGTTTGTCCATATTATAGGGAGCAGCACCTCTCTGATGGGTGAAAGGCCCAACTGGCATGGGGAGCGTTTGGGACGCAGAGAATCTAGGCAGGCAAAGAACCAACTCTTCGTTAGGTGATAATAGCAAGGCAGAACCTGCTGTAGCACGGCAGGGCTGGTGGTGGGGTTGGGGCATTAAATTTCACCTGGGGGGCCGGGGGCCCAATCATACCACCTCCCACAAAGGCCTCTAGCCTCTGGCTGGAAGCTGCCTCTTAGGCCCAAGTATCCTAAACCCGCCAGCCAGAACTCTGGACCCGCACCCACCTGGGGCACACATGTCCAGTAGTAGCCCAAGTAGAGGATAGCGCCAACACCCAAAAGCAGAGAGAAGGGCTCCGTCCAGATGCCATTCTGAGGGCTCTGGGAAGAGCTCAGCATCTTGGATGGTTGGGTTCTGACTTCCAAGTTCTTGACTGGCTCCCGCGCCTGGTCCTAGACCAGGCGGTGGCAGGTGTGTGCCGGGCCCCGCCCGCTACCCGCCATTGGACAGCCTGTGCTGGGATGGTCTCCGCTGCGGGGCGGGGCGAGAGGGGGTCCGGGCCCCGCCCCGCCCGCCGCTGCTGGGCTCCGCGGCGGGCGTGGCAAGGGGCGGGGCCGGGCCTCCCCCAGGGTTTAGCTGATCCGAGTTACCTGTGGTGGCCTCTCGGTCTTGTGGCCCACAAGGCGCGCCTGGGCGCCTCCTGCTTCCGCTTCGCGGCGACTAGCGGTGCCGCCCCTTGCGAGGACTACCACCCTCCCCCCAGCTGCCATCTTGGTGAGAGGCGTCTCCATCGCCTTCCTCAAGCTCTGCCCCCGCCACGCTAGTTAGCTTGGTCACCGTCCCCCAACCAACCAGTCACCGACACACAGGACACAGCCTCTCCTTGGTGACATCCTGCCATTTCACACGGTCCAGCCGTTCACTGTGACCTTCACGTTCAGGACGTGGCCACTCACCTTGTGACGCCCTGCCGTCCTACAGTGTTCAGCCATTCACAGTAGTCTTCCCACACTGGACACAGCCATTCACACTGTGACATTCACTCTGTCACATAGGTTTCAGCTATTGAGTGAATGGCATTCCACGTAGAGTCACACACACACACAGGATAAAGTCACACACACCATCACTCTACATCATCTTTCATAATCCCTGCCAAGTAAGTACAGTAGATATGTACTCATCCCCGCTTTGTACCAGGCAGTTGGGTTACCGTGGAACACTATTCTCTTTCATCACTGGAATGTGGAAACAGATAAGTAATCTAATAGAGCAGTGGTTCTCAGCCTTGACTGAAGATTAGAATCATCTGGGAGTTTTGTTTTTGTTTTTAAGTTTTAAATTTTTTTTTTTTGAGAGAGGGAGAGACAATGTGTGAGCAGGGGAGGGGCAGAGAGGGAGGGAGACACAGAATCTGAAGCAGGCTCCAGGCTCTGAGCTGTCAGCACAGAGCCGGATGTGGGACTTGAACTCGTGAACCATGACATCATGACCTGAGCCGAAGTCAGCCATTGAACTGAGCCACCAGGTGTGCCTCATCAGGGAGTTTTAAAAACAACCAGCACCCAGGCCTCACCCCCTGCTATAGTTGGTCTGGAAAGGAGCCTAGGTATCAGCATAACTGAGAAGTTCTCCAGAAGATTCAAATGTGTAGTCAGGATTGAACCCCTGTGATAGGGCACAGGGCTAGATAAGGGAAGTGCTAGCTGCAGTGGGCGCACTGAGGAGGGTACCCAAACTCCACGGGTCAGAGAAAGTGTACCTGGATGTTAAATGATGATACATTTAAGGTGAAACCGAAGATTGAGTAGGAGTTTCCCAGGCAAAGGAGAGGTGGGAAGAGAATAGTTGTTCTTCTGGGAGCAGAAACAGCATAAGCAAAAGCCTGGATGTGAGAGACTTCTTAGAGGAACCCAAAGAAATCTGGTGTGTCTGGAGCATATGAGATGGTCAAGAATCCGGCTGTGAGCAGCAACACAAAGGATGTGAGAGTTTAAACTAAGGTTGGGGGGAAACCATCAGAGAGTTTTACAAAGGTGTGAGCAACATGGCCATGGTTATGTTTTCGAATAATCATTCAGGCGACTTGGAGAATGCAATGGAGGAGGATGAGAATGGAAACAGGCCAGTTAGGAGGCTGTTAACAGTACTTTGGCCTGGCAGATGGCTGCCTGGACTGGAGGACGCTTGGGAGACGAGTGAAGATCTTTAAGAGAGGAGGCAGAATAGAATAGGACTTGGCAGGTTGGAGGTTGAGAGAGAAGGAGAAATCATGAGGGACTCCCAGGTTTTTGACACTACGACTCAGGGATGCATGGCGGTACCAGTCTCTGGGTTGAGGAAACTGGGGGATGGGAAAGTTTGAGGAGGAGGATGCGTTTTGACTCAGACACATAGGGAGGTTAGGGTGCTGGTAGGCGTTCGAATTGCATTTTCTTAGATTGTGTATTTGTCTATTTGGCATCCATTAGTCACAGGGCCAAACTAACAGCCAAAGTTGACATTTCGCCTGCAATCCAGAGCCCATACTCCGAGCCACTTCTTTTATCTAAATCTCACACAATGAGCCAATATTTCCCCTGTCCTAAATCAACCCAGGGTCAGGTATCAGATAACTAGGGACAGTCCCAGTGTCCCAACACCTGCCTGAATGACTCCAACTAGCCAATCCTAAACTGTCTACCTTGCCCTGCCTTGCCTTTCCCACTTAATAAAGGCTTCAGCCAACGCCTTCCTCCTTGCTCCTTTCTGCCCACGTACAGAAGCCCACTGGGGCTTCCCCTGGTCACCCTGTGTAGTGAGCTGTGCCTCTCATTTCCAGGGTAACTGGAACACTAAACTTTTCTTTCCGTGACATTGACCTCCCCATGTTGTCACTCAGTCACCTTTATAAGTTAAAATCTAGGCACAAATTTGAGGAGGTTCAATTTCTGGAGAAGCCTGGGGCTTGAAGATTGGAATTTGAGATTTGGCCATCATCAGCATTTAAATGATACATATCAGTTTTCAGGGCTGCCACAACAAAGTACCTCATACTGGCTGTCTTTTTTTTTTTTTTTTTTTTTTTTTTTTTTTTTTTTGAGAGACAGTGTGAGCGGGGGAGGGTCAGAGAGAGAGGGAGTCACAGACCGAAACAGGCTCCAGGCTCTGAGCTGGCAGTCAGAACAGAGCCCGACGCGGGGCTCGAACCCACGAACCGCGAGATCATGACCTAAGCGAAAGTCGGACGCTTAACCGACTAAGCCACCCAGGCGCCCCACATACTGACTGTCTTAACAGAAGTCTATGGGCTTACAGTTCTGGAGACTAGAAGTCCAACTTCAAAGTGCTAGAAAGATTGGTTCCTTCTGAGAGCTGGGAGGAAGACTCTGTTGCATGTCTCTTCTCTGGCTTCTGGTGGTTTGCTGGCATTCCTTGGCATGGAGAAGGTTCATCCTCACATGAAGATGCTGACTACATCTTACGTGCTGTGTGTGTGTGTGCACGCGCGCGTGCATGCATGTGTCTATGCCCAAATTTGCCCTTTTTAAAAAAATTTATTTATTTTGAGAAGAGAGAGAGAGCAGGGGATGGAAAGAGAGAGAATCCCAGGCAGGCTCTGCACTGTCAGTGCAAAGCCCAACTTGAGGCTCATACTTACAAACTGAGATCATGCCTTGAGCCGGACGCTTAACCAACTGAGCCACTGAAGTGCCCCCAAGTTTCCCCTTTTTATGTGGACACCAGTCATACTGGAGTTGGGGGGAGGGCTCACCCTCTTCCAGTATGGCTTCATTTTCACTACTTATGCCTGCAGCGACCCTATTTCCAAAAAAGCCACATTCTGAGGTATTGGGGGTTAGAATGTCAACATATGACTTTTTGATGGACTCAGTTCAGCCCATAACAGATAGTGATGGAAGCAACATGAACAAATGAACACATGAGATGGGGAGTGAGCATAGAGCCGAGGGGAACTCTGATGCATAAAGAAAACGAAGAAAAGAGTAGAGGGAGAAGATGGTGTTGCTGAAACAGTGGATACCATAATTCAAAGGGGGAGTGTCCAGCGATGTCCACCATAGGAAGGACGACAGGGTGACTTTGATGAGAGTCCATTTTTTTTCTGATAGATACCAGTTGGAAGGAGCTGGTGGAGACGGAGAAATTGAAGATTCTGAAGGGATAAGAAGTTATTCCTTTGAAGAACTGAGTCCTTGTGGGGCGCCTGAGTGGCTCAGCCAGTTGAGTGTCTGACTCTTGGTTTCAGCTCAGGTCATGATCTTGCAGTTTGTGATGACAGCATGGAGGCTGCTTGGGATTTTCTCTCTCCCTCTCTCTCTCCCTCTCTATCTGTCCCTCCTCTGCTCATGCATGCACACCCACGTGCTCTCTCTTTCACAAAATAAATAGAAGAAAGAAAGAACTAAGTCCTTGGGCCAGTGGGTGAGGATGTAGTCTGAAGCCTAGGAGGAATTGATCATTGTGACAAAAGTAGGTGACACTCCATTTTGAGTGGGTGACACTGCTGGCAAATGACTGCCACCATCCCCCTTAAGATGACACTTTTCCCAGCCCTCTCGCCCACCATGTCTCATATGGAGCCGCTTCTCAGTGATGCACGCGGTCACAGCCACACAATGACACCCTCCCTGGAGACCAGCAGTCACAGCTGTCATTTGAGCATCACAAACAACTCAGGAAAGAGTTCGACCAAATTCCCTAACACATGTACCACTACTGTCCTCTCCTGTCACACACCCAATCATTCCCACACTGGCCATACTCTCTCAGGGCCATGCTGTCACTCTGGATACACAGTCACACAAAATACCCCTACTGTCACAGGTGCCTCACACACAGCCACATACACTAGTCACGGTCACACTAACAGTTACATTCTGTCTTGTCATACACACAGCCGGGTGCCAGCACCGGCAGCACCACGGCTACACGTGCTTCTCAACACCAGCACCGCCGGCTATCTCTCTAGGTGTCTGGTCCTGTCACTCTCACAGAGACACAGGCGCCTGCGCGCACGCGCCGGGGCCTCGGGGAGGAAGCCCCGCGCGGGCTGCAGAGGGCGGCGGCCCTGCCCGCGGCTGCCGGCGCCGTGGACTCTGCCCGGGCCAGGGCGGCGGCCGCCCGGAGGGCGACGTGGAGCGGCCACGTGGAGCGGCCCGGGGGAGGGCCCGGCGGCGGCGGCGGCGGCGGCCCGAGGCGCGGCCGGCGCACAGCCTCCAGCCGCCGCGAAGCCGGACCTCAGCCCTCCGCGGGCCGCCGCAGGTGGGTCCGCGCTGCGCCTCGGGCGGCTTCGCACCGGGCTGGGCGGGCTGGGGGCCGGGAGGCGGCGGAGCCGCGGGGCGGGGGCGGGGCCGCGGCGCGGGGGCGGCCCCCCCCGCCCCCGGTCTCTGGGTCCCTAGGCGGGCAGGCGCAGCCCCTCTGCGCCACCCTCCCCCCACCCCACACACACCCTCGGCGTGGACGGGGGCAAGGAGCGGCAGCTCCAGCCTCGGGGCAGCTCCCGGGAGGAGGTTACCCCCGAGGGCGAGTAGAGACAAAGGGGCTGGAAAGCGAATCTCGAGCCCTCTAGGTGTGGTGATGGGGTCTCACGGCTCCCCGGCCACCTTTCCCCCAGGTCTCCTTTGTGGCTCTGACGTCCTAGGAGGGAGGTTGGGGGCTGGCAGGAGTTTCATGCTCATTTGACAATTGAAGAAAAGCGGGGGCTGGCGAGGGACCCCAGCTGGAGCCAGCTGGAAGTGTTAGGACGGAGGCCAGCTCCCAGGTGTGGGACCTTTTGGGCTGTAAAGCCGCTCTCTCTTCTTTTGGGGGGAGGAGAGTGTCCTGGGAGGCACAGGGGGCACCAGAGGGATAAGTTAAGGGTGAGGACTTGGTTCAAAAGAACTTTTGGACAGTTAGACTCAGCCAGAAATGGGATGGATGCCCTATAGGATGCTAGACTCCTGCCCTGGGAAGTCAAGCAGGGACTGAATGGCCACAGACAGGGATGCTGTGGAAGAAAGCTGTGCCCTGGATGGGCAGCTACCCAAGATAAAAGGCCCTGCCACATCCTAGATTCTCTGGAGATACTCAGAGAGCATGCGCTGGCTACCAGTCATTTAAGGCACATTATCCCACTGCATCCTCCCCAGGCCCTTGCTGTTGCTCCAGGCTCAGAGAGATTCAGATGCCCACCTTGGCCACACTGTCAAGGAAGGAGGGGCGGGGTTTGATCTGAGGTCTGACCCCAAGACTGGGCTCTCCTCCCACGCACTGATGCTAAGGCTTGAAGAAATCTGAGGCCCCAGAGTCACTGTGAATGGGAGTGTATGAATGTGAGCGTGTGTGAAGGATGTGAATAACTATTATTACATCACGACTGTGAAGTACGAGTTGCAATGGCTTTCACGAAGTCATGAGAGTAAATTATGTTTATGAGCATCGTAGTTATAGGAAATGATTAGGAACACTTTTCTTTGACAGGCAGGGGTTCAATAATGGCTTTCTTTCTTCTGTTGCTTACAAAAGCTTTTGTAAATGCTGAGAAATGTCTTAAGTGTGGACAAATCACATTTTACCAACCTCATTACACATTACTTGAAGTGTGGTAGCTTGACTTCCTTTAAACAATAGAGGTGGGTCATTTGTACTAAAAATGCCAGTGTGGAGCATAACTTCTGAGAATATGACTTGGATGACAGTAACAGTCCACATGCAGTTATTCAAGTCTGTGACGTGAACTCTAATCAGAACGCTAAGTTTGTCAGGAAGGCCCAGGTTTATTCCAGGTAAAGGGTAAACAGCTTGGGCAAAAGCACTGCAAAGTGAAAGTGAGAAGTATTTTGGGAGCCTCCCCTCTGTTTGCAGCAGAGCATTAGTGTAATGGAGCATCGGAAATGACCATAAAATGGTAAACTGATATCTAATTGTAGAAGGCCTTGAATGCCAAGGTGGGGAAATAGGGTGTAATAGAAATAGGGTGCCACTGAAGATTTTGGAGCAGTGGAGTTCTAGCTAAGGAAGATTAATGTGCTGTGGGTATGGAGGGTTCTTTAAATGGAGAAGATACCAGAGGCAGGGACGAGAGAAAGGCTACTGCATTAATTTGTGCAAGAACTACTTCATTATGCACTTGATATTCACTGTAACCATGTGAGATGAGTACTGGTATTATCTCCCTCGTGCAGATAAGGGAGGACAGCCTGTAAGGACAGCCTGTGGTGGAGCTGGGATTTGAACCTAGGCCTGGCTGGTTCCAAAGCTCTGTTCTCTGTCCACTACACACACTGAATAGTTACATACTTGTGATGGATGCATACAACCAAGAGGAGTAGAGTACTAGTAATTCGTGGGGGCAGGGTTCAGGGCCAGGTACATACTTTTCAGGGCCCAGGACAGAAGCGAAATTAAGAATTTCAAGATGGAGGGGCACCTGGGTAGCTCCGTCGGTTAAGTGGTGACTCTTGATTTCGGCTCAGGTCATGATCTCGTGGTTCCAGTTCTGTGAGTTACAGTTGCAGAGCTTGCTTGGGATTCTCTCTCACCCTCTCTCACTGCCCCTCCCCCTGCTTGCACTCTCCAAATAAATAAACAAACATTACCAAATATATTTTTAAAGAAAAAGAATTTCAAAATAACAGCAGAGCAGAGTAAGCCAACTTAATAAACCACCTCGGAATAAGTGGCTGAAAACAATTGACTTTGACTTTGCTCCTGAGCGTGCAGTCTGGGCAGGGCTATGGAGACAAACACACTTCTGCTCCATTCAGTGTGAGAGGGGGCACCTTGAAAGCCAGGGGTCGGAATCAGCTGAAAGCTGAAAGTTTGCGCTCTCACCCGGACGGTGCTTGGGCTGAGGAGGTGTGAGTGGCTGAAGGCCAGAACAGTTGGGGGCCTCAGGCCTCTCCCTATCTGTGGTTTCTTCACACGGTCCTTTCACATGGGGGCTTCAGGGTCGCCAAACTTCCTCCATGGCAGCCCAGGCGCATATCTGCACATTGGCAGAGAGAGGGAGAGAGAACCACAACAAGTGCAAGCTTGTGCGTCACCTTTAATGACCTACGCTTGAAAGTCACGTAGCATCATTTCAGCTATTCATTAGGAGCGAGTGGCTAAGTCCGGATCATCTACAAGGAAGGGCAAATTCGACTCAATCCTTTGTGGGAAGAAGTGTCAAAGAATTTGTAGACATGTTTTGTCGAAGCAGCACATTTCGCCTAACGAGTGAGTAGTTTGGTGGGATCTGAGGGTGCTTCCCCTTTATGCCTGAATTGCCGCCACCAGAGAGTGCTCTTCTAAAAGGCAGCTTGTAGTGGATGATGACACATTAAGCCTGGATAATAGGTTTGGACAGCTCTGAGGGATTTAAATTACTTCAATGCCTCCTGTAGGGCCTGGCAGGAAACAGATGGGGCTGGGGGTGGGGTAGCATGTGGAACCCAGTCTGAGGGTATCCAGGCCTGGATGGTGGGGATGTGTGAAGCCATTGCAGAGAAGTCCAAGAAAACTTCTGGAGAGGAAGAGGGCATTATTGTACAGCCAGGCATGGGATTTTACAAGATGTGTAAAATCTTGTGTCATTTACCCCTTACTACACACCCCATGAGACATCTGCCTCACATTACACATGAAGAACCTGAAACACAGAAGTCACACAGCTACCGTGTTCCAGAGCCAGGATTTGGATTCAGGCAGCCTGAGGGTAGGGCCCCTCCCCTCAAACTGTGGGCTGTGCCACCTCTGCCTGATAATTCTGTGTTTCTCATTCTCTTAATCGTTGCCTAACATTTGTATCTTTTCCTACTTATATATTTGCAAGCTTTAAGAAAAACAAAGCATAAGTAATTCTACTTCATACTATCATCTCATAAGATAGTGCCTCACATACAGTAGATGCTTAATAAATATTGAAGAAGTAAATAAACTTTATCTTCATTCTACAAACTTAATACTTATACATGCCTTCCCTACAGATCTTCAGCCTCCTGGTCTTTGTCAACAAAGGTCTTTGACGTCTGGTGCTACCCATGTGGCATCCGGTCCCAGGGGTTTTACCTTCTGGCATTCTCCTTCTGGCCTCTTCTAGCCAGAAGAGGGCCCTCTCAGCCATTATGTGCCTTCCACCTTAGAGACTGGAACCCTCTGCTGAACCTTGCCATCACCACCCCCCTGGAAAGCCCAGCAGCACTCTGCATATAAGGAACTAGACCCATTCCCTTATATCCTCCTTCAGCCACTGTTTTCTGGGTGCTCAGGTGCCCTATGGGCAGGACCTTCCCTCCAACCCTCCTGGCTAAGGCACAGTCCCCTCCAGCTCTTGCATTTCCACTTAGTCTCTATGGACTTTCTATTGAGATTTGTGTCTTTCACCCCCTGTTGAGGCAGGCAGCCGAGAGCTCCCCGCTGAGAACCCAGGTGGTGTTGAAACCCTACTTCCCTCCAGTCCTCACTTGTCCTGTTGTACTTGACTTACCATGTCCTTCATGATACAGAAGTTTCAACCCTTGATATATTTAAGTCTGTCCATTTTTTCCTTTAAGACTTACGAGTTTGTAGTATTTACATTCTTTATGTTTTACTTTTGAGAGAGAGTGCGCATGCGCTAGAAAGCCAGGGAGGGACAGAGAGAGGGGAACAGAGGATCCAAAGCAGTCTCTGTACTGACAGCAGAGAGCCTTATGCCAGGTTCGAACTAACCTCGTGAGATCATGACCTGAGCCGAAGTTGAACGCTTAACCCACTGAGCCACCCAGGTGCCCCAGTATTTATCATTTTTATTGCTGCCTTATAATGAGATTTGCTTAGCCAGTGCCTAAATCCTAGACATTCAGGCTATTTGTTTCTTTGACTAATATTTATGTTACAGTTATAGATATCTTTGTAGTTTCTGTTCCATTTGAGCTCTTCCCTGTGTAATCCTCAGGATAGTGTTATTGGATCAGAATTTCATGGCAATTAACACATATTTGCAGATTGCTCTCTAGATAGGTTTCAAGTCTGTAGTCCCTGAAGCGACATAGGTTAATCCTCACTGATTCAAATTCCTTAATGGTTCTAGGACTATTAAGATTTGCTATTTATTTTTCCATCAGTTTTGCTACTAAGTTTTTCTAGGAAATTAGCTCTATCCTCTGAGAAGTTTTCAAATTTCTGCTGTTTCTGTAGTTATGTCCCCATTTTCATTTTATTTGTACCTTTTCTCATTGTTCCTAATGCAAGTTGTCAGAGGTTTGTCTATTGAATTAGTACCTTTTTTAATTTAAATTTTTTTTAATTTTAGAGAAGAGGGAGCAGAGGGCGACAGAGAGAGAATCTTAAGCAGGCTCCATGCTCAGCACAGAGCCCAACTCGGGGCTGGATCCCACAACCCTGGAATCATGACCTGAGCTGAAATTAAGAGTTGGAAGCTCAACTGACTGAGCCACCCAGGTGCCCTTGTATTAGTTCTATTAAAGAAACACCAGTGGTGGGGGCGCCTGGGTGGCTCAGTCAGTTGAGCTTCCAATCTGGGCTCAGGTCATGATCTCACTGTTCATGGGTTCCGCACTGACAGCTCAGTGCCTGGAGCCTCCTTCAGATTCTGTGTCTCCCTCTCTCTCTGCTCCTCCCCCACTCATGTGCTGTCACTCTCTCTCTCTCTCTCTCAAAAATAAATAAATAAATAAATAAATAAATAAGCAAGCAAGCATTAAACAATTATTTTAAAAAACAACAACAACCAGTATTTGGCTTTGCTGCTCTTTTCTATCGTATTCCTAATTTCTGCCATCTTTTATTACTTCATTTCTTAGTTTATTCTGTTTTACTAGCTTATTGAGTTTGAAGCTTTAACTCATTAACTTTTAGCCCTTTCTTCTAATATATGCTTTTAAGTCACTCCACATCTTGTTTTCACACATGTCTTCCCAGTATTATCCGATTCTAAGTATTTAACAGTTTCCATTATGGTTTTCTTCTTTGATCCACATACAAGTGTGCCTTCTAAGTTTCCATATATGTGAGATTTTTTACATCATTTTTGTTATTGCTTTCTAATGTAATTGCATGTTAGGCATATAAATCAGTGTGAGACAGATTCTTTGATATTCACTGAGCCATACATGCTGGCCTACTACCTGTCAGTTTTTATAAACATTCCATATGCATTGAGAAGAATATGTATTTGCCAAGGTATTGAAGTGGGGGTCTCTCGTGTATTCATTTATTTTTTTTAATGTTTTTATTTATTTATGAGAGAGAGAGAGGCAGCGTGAGCAGGGGAGGGTCAGAGAAAGAGGGAGATACAGAATCTGAAGCAGGCTCCAGGCTCTGAGCTAGCTGTCAGCACAGAGCCTGACACGGGGCTCAAACCCACGAACCATAGGTGACCTGAGCCAAAGTCAGACGCTTAACCAACTGAGCCACCCAGGGGCCCCTCTCGTGTGTTCATTTAACTCAGGCACATTAAATGGTTTATTTAACCTTCTACATTCTTACTAATGTTAGTCTGCTTAATCTTTCAAATACTAAATGAGGTATGTTAAATTCTCCACCATGATGGCAGATTAGACTTTTCTTCTTGTAGTTCTGCCTGTTTTTTTTTTAAGACTTTTTTTTTTTTTTTTTAGTGTAGTTTTAGGTTCATAGCAAAATTGAGAGGGAAGTATAGAGATTTCCTGTATACCTCCCCTCCCCCATCCCCACATGCACAACTCCCTCATTATCAACATTCCAGACCAGAGGATACACTTTTTATGATGCATGAGCCTGTATGGACATATCACCACTCAAAGTCCATAGTTTACATTAGGGTTCACTCTTGGTGGTATGCATTCTGTGGGTTTGGACACATGTGTAATGACATGTCTCCATCATTATAGTGTCACAGAGAGTAGTTTCACTGCCCTGAATATTTTCTGTGCTCCTCCTTTTCATCCCTCCCACCCCAGCCCCTAGTAACCAGTGATGGTTTGACTGACTCCACAATTTAGCCTTTTCCAGAATGTCATATAGTCAGAATCATATAGTGCACAGCCTTTCAGATTGGCTTCTTTCACTTAGTAATACTCACTTAAGTTCCTCTGGGTCTTTTCATGGCTTCATAGCTCATTTCTTTTTAGCCCTAAATAATAGTCTATTGTCTGGATAGACCACAATTTATTTCTCCATCCACCTACTGAAGGCTATCTTGTTTGCTTTCAAGCTTTAGCAATTATGAATAAAGCTTCTATAAACATCTGTGTGCAGGCTTTTGCGTGGACATAATTTTTCAGCTCCTTTCAGTAAATATGAAGGAGTGCGATTGCTAGATTGTATGGTGAGAATATAGTTCGCTTTATACGAAACTGCCCAAGCGGCTTCCAAAGTGGCTGCGCCATTTTGGATTCCCCCAGCCATGAATGACCGTTCCTGCTGCCTCACATCCTCGCCAGTATTTGGTGTTGTCAGTGTTCTGGATTTTGGCCATTCTAATAGGTGTGTCGTGTTATGCCAGTTTTTATTTTAGAGGTTCTGAGGTTATGTTATTAGACAAGTACAAATTCAGAATTATGTTATCCTCCTATGGGATTCAATTTTTATGAATTTTGTAATGACATTCTTTTAAATATGTTTGTTTTTTTATATCCTTCTTCCATCCTTTTCCTTTCAACCTGTGTCTTTACTTTTTAGGTTTATCTCCTGATAATTGCGTATAACTATGTTTTGTTTTGTATGGATTTTGATTATTTCTATTTCTTAACTGATGAAGTTAAATAATTTATAGTTATGACTACTGATAAACTTAGATATATTTTTGTCGTCTTATTTTTTATACTTTCTATTTGTCTTCCTTTTTTTTTTTTTTTTTTTTTTTGGTAGAATGCTGATGTGTGTGCAAGCAGGGGAGGGACAGAGGGAGAGAGAATCCTAAGCAGGCTCCATGCCCAGCACTGATCCCAACACTGGGCTCAATCTCAAGACTGTGAGATCATGACCTGAGCTGAAATCAAGAGTTGGATGCTTAACTGACTGAGCTACCCAGGCATCCCTCTACTTGCCTTCCTTTTTAATATTTTTAGTTTCTTGTTTCTCTTTTATTGCCTTTCTTTGAATTGATTTTTTAAAAAACTCCATTCATTTTTTCCTCTGGTGGTTTGAGGTCATACATTCCATTTCTATTTTTTTAGTGGTTATCCTGAAAACTTTTACATGCATATTTAACAAAGTTGCTCAGTATGTCTACTCTCTTCCCAAACAGCCATCCTTACCTTACATCTTAATGTTGTCCAATATTGTAGCTCACACCACCTTTTCTGCCCCCTATATTAACATAGTTGTCAGTCTATGTTTGTTTATATTTTCCCAAATACTTTCTGATTTCTTTTCTGCTCACCATTTTCCTCTGCATTTCAAATCCTTCTGGGATCACTTTCCTTTTTCCTGAAACAGATCCCTTACAATTTCCTTTACTGGAGCAATGTTAGTGGCATATTCTCTAATTTGTTGTTTATTGAAATTGTTTTTACTTCACCTCATTCTTGAAAGATAATTTTGCTGAGGCTAGAATTCTAAAATGGCAATCTTCCCCCCCCACATGTCTTTTTCAATGTATTAAACTACTACTGTAATGTGGCATCACTCTTGCTGTTGAGAAATCAGCTGTCAGTCTAATTATTCTTCCTTTTGGGGATTTACCTTTTCTTTCTGACTGCTTGTTTTAAAATTTATTTATTTTGAAAGAGAGTGCAGGTGGGGGAGGGGCAGAGAAAGAGACACAGGGAGAGACTCAGAATCTGAGCTGTCAGCACAGAGCCTGATGGTGAGGTTCAAACTCATGAACCGTGAGATCATGACCTGAGCTGAAGTCAGACGCTTAACTGACTGAGCCATGCAGGCACCCCACTCACTGCATTTTAAAATCATCTTTTCTTTATATTTCTGTAAGTTATGTTTGGTTCTTCTTCAAATCTTCTTGGTCATTCTTATGTTCATATTCCTTTCACATAGTTTCAAACTTCTCTTTGATTTCTTGAAACATATTAAATATACTTTATATTCTCTGTATGACTATTCCAATGTCTTTAATTTTTGCAAGTCTGGTTTCACCCACTATCGGTTAGCTGGCTCTCATTCACAGTGTCTTATTTCCTTGTATGCTTATGACTTTCTGGCTGTAAGGTCATGCTCATTGATACTCTACCACTGGAATTTCTTTGAGGCTGGGATTGGAGCTGTGTTTCATGGACAAAAATAATTTCCTCTGTTAGTCAACTGGAGGTACTATCATCCAGTTACCACTTAAAATATAAATGATCTCCTTTAGGTTTTTGAACCACAGAGATAGCATTAATTCAGGCCTTGAACCCACATTAAAGCAGGCTTGTTACAAATTCTCAGGGAAGACTTTATCCCTTCTACCCAGCACCAAGGTCAAGACTGGCAAGATTTGTGCTGCCCTTCTTTGTGACACACTTAATTTCTGTTCACCCTTAGATGGAGTCAGGCTGTTTGAATCCCAACTACGCAGGGAATCTCCTATTAGTGTCCTCACACCGTGTGGGTCCAGGTCTTATCTCTGGGCTCCTCTGTTGCACAAAGCACTCAGATTGATAGTACAAATTCACCCGGAATTGGTTTGGCAAAGCTGATTTCAAGCTCACTTTCCCTCCAGGATTATCATTTTCAATGGACTTATGCACTCAGAATTTCTTACTTTCTTGCCAACTCGATGCATTTGGAAAAATACTTTCTATTTTTATCCAGCTTTGGAGTTACTTTCTTTGGAACATTTACTGTCATATTCTCAGACATGGAGGTCTGGATATCTTTCCAGACCACCCTTTCACTGAGATGTATCTGGACCCCTGAGGGCCCCCAGGTGATATGGAGATCTCAGTTCCCACTGCCTCCCTTGGATGGGCCCAAGACTTGTCTTCTCTTTGGGGCACAACAAGAAAGCTCAAGGGTTCGTGTTGCCAGCCAGCATTCGTATGTGGCCACTGGGGATTATGGACACCAATAAACTATGCAGCCTCCCGATACTGGTAGGGGCCATGTGTGCCGAGAAAACTAAAGACCGTTTCTATGCCTCTCAGTTGCTTTACCTTCTAGTAGACTTCCATGTTTTGCTGCTTCTTCCTCAAGGCAGCTCTGCTTGTAAGGCTCCAGCCAGGCTCCCCACAAGTACCTCCCCATTGGCCAGATGCCCACCTGCTCTACCCCACGTCTCTTAGGAAGTTGATGTCCAACCTTGCAGTGCTTCTGAACCTCATTAGAATCATGGAGTGCTTTGAGAATCTGATGAAAGCTAGAAACGTTTCTCCAGGAAAATCCAGTGCCAGCCAGAATAGCGTTTCAAAGGAGTCAGAGGGGTTCAGAGGGTTCCTGGTCCTCTGGCCCAGGTGATTTGTCTTCCTAGAGGTGGGGATAGGGTCTCAGGCCTCAGCTGCAGTGAGTGTGTGCTTCCTCAGAAATTCATATGACGTATACACACACCTGGGACTCATCAGAAAGCTTCATGTTCTGTGCTTTTGATGGATCCTTCCTCTATTTGACTGTTTTCATATAACCAAGTAATTGGGTTGCCAGTGGGCTTACACAATGTAGGTCTAAAGGGAAGTTTCGGTTTTTTCCTTTATATTGGTATTTCCTAACTGCATTTAGTAAATAGTTCCTGGGGCCACTGTTGGTTTGACCCTGATTTACTTCAGTCCCTACATGAGTTTAGATCTGTGGCAGGGAGACTGAGCCTTTACTGATTTGTTCTTGGGTGAGTTTTAATAAATACACACTAACCATCTTCCTCTGTGTGAGTCTTGGTCTTTTTGTATCCCTCTGCTTTTCTGATTTGGCCTTTTTCTTAACCTCTCTGAGCTAGTTTCCATCTGCAAAATGAGTGACTGGACTAGATTAGATGTACTTAAATTCCACTTCTCCGAGCACCCCAGGGGCTGGTGCGGGAGAGGGAGCTGGGTGTGGGGAGGGGCTCTTGCCCTAATTGCTGCTTCCCCCACAGCTGCTCTGCTTCAGGCGCCTTCCACACGGGGTCAGGGGTGAGATTCACTTTGAATGAATCCCACAGGGGATCCCTGACATCTTTGCGTCTGCCCCAAGCAGGAGTCCTGTTACCTGGGTTGCAGGTGGGGGCAGGGAGAGAAGGTGCCCCTGCCTCACCCGCCGATCCTCCACTCTGAGGCAGACACCCTTCCCCTTGACTCCCTAACTCTGTTCCTAGTTCCAGTTCCAGGATGTTACCTTTGGCAATGAGACTGTTAGTGCTGCTGCTGCCCCTGACTCAGGCCGCTCCCAAGGATGGAATCGTGAGGTAACGGGAGGTAACGGGATTCAGACGGCAGGGCTGTGGGCCGGGACGGAGAGAGTCCCTGGGGAACCAGGGGGTGTGGTGGGCCCCCTGGGAGGCAGGAGATGGGGGGGTGCTCCCTCACCTCTGTATCTGAGCCCCGCCCCCTGCCCAGGTACCGCAGCCTCTGTGCAGGTTAGAGCACCCCTCGCGGAGTGGCTTTCAGGACATGTGCACTGGGGTCAGTCCGTCTGGGATCCAGGAGCTCCGTTCCCATGGGGTGTGAGGCATGAGGTGGCATGTGGGCAGGGAACAGGCTGCGGCCCTCTCATCAAGACCCTTAGTGGGAACGCCAAAGACATCGAGGTCATTAGCATAGCATTTCTGTTTTGTGCGAGCATCTTTCTCAAGGGTTTTGGTATGAATATGACACAGTGGATGTGCCGGGTAGGGTGGAGGGACAGACACTGGAGCTGCAGCAAGACTGGCGGCGGCACCAAAGGCCCCTGCAGCGGCTCCTGCCAGCAACGTGGCTTCACAGGTCTGGACTGATTTGGGCAAACGGGTAGCCCTGTCCAGAGCTGGGAGCGAGTCATGAGCTTTAAGGCCTGAGAAAGACCCTGAGGAGATTGAAATTCCAAAACCAACATATATGCCCTCAGCTGGGAAAAGAGAATCCAGCCTGTGTCGCGGAGCAAATCGGGTCTGTGTAAAACTGGGCAGGGCCTCGGGACTGAGCCAGAGACCTGCCCCCTGGGGCCTGGCACCAAAGTAGAAGGGTGACCACAGTCCACCCACTCACTGTTTTCTTGGATCTCCAACTTGTATCTACTTGGTGTGGCCTCATCTGGCCTGTCTAGCCAGATGTTTTACTTGGGTTTTCATTTAACATCTCAGTTAGGAATCTGAAAAAAAAAAAAAAAAAAAAAATAGTCTGGGGGACTAAGGTTCTCCTTCCGAGACCAGAAGGGCCTCCTCCCCACCAGGTCTTTGGGGATTTGAGAGGACAATGCCCTTCGGGTCTGGGGACAGAACTCTACAGAGAGCTTGAGGGTGGAAGGCTACTTGGCTGGATGCACAGAGAGGCTCTTTGCAAGGCCTGCCCTTCTCTCTCCCCTTCCTCCAGGCTGGATCCTGACCTGCAGCAGCAGCCCCTGCGCAACCCCTTCCAGCCAGGCCAGGAGCAGCTTCGGTGAGTGGGCTGGACCCGGGGCGGAGGGTGAAGGGGGGGCTCTGCGGACCGGCCTCTCTGGGGCTTACTGCCCATTTTTCTGGCAGGCTCCTGCAGAACTACCTGCAGGGACTGGAGAAGATGGAAGAGGAGCCGGAACACATGAGCCGGGAGCAGGGTGAGGGGCTGGGCCCTGGGGCCAGTGGGTGGGGGGTGGGGTGGGGCTCAGGGCGGCAGAGCCAGGACTGACTCCTGACCATCAGGGGCCCCCTGCCTCCTCCACCTGTCCCCATGGCCCCTTCTGATCCAGCTTCTTTCTCCCCATTAGTTCTCCTCTACCTCTTTGCCCTCCACGACTATGACCAGAGTGGGCAGCTGGATGGCCTGGAGCTGCTGTCCATGTTGACCGCAGCTCTGGCCCCTGAAGCTGCTGATTTTCCTCTTGGCAACCCGGTAAGCCCTGTCAGCTGGGTGGGGGGGGGCTTCTCCCCACGAAGGAGACGCAGCTTCTTGGGACTTTGGGTCTTTTCATCATGACCCCTTTGGTGAATGCGCTATAAAAGAAATGCCCAAAGCCCTGCATGGCAAGGATGTAGGGGGGTGTTGGGAGGGTCAGGGCTCCTGGGAACTTCTCTGTGCACTGTAGACTCCACGGCAACTGTGTGCCTCCACAGGTGATCCTGGTGGTGGACAAGGTGCTCGAGGCCCAGGACCTGAATGGGGATGGGCTCATGAGCCCTGCAGAGCTCATCAACTTCCCAGGAGAGGCCCCAAGCCACATGGAGCTCAAAGAGCCTCTGGGGCCACAAGATGCTGGGAGGCAGTCCCCGTTAGCTGAAAGCCCATCGAGACAAGAAAAGCAGGAAGCCCTGGGTCCTAGAGGAGAAGATGGGGGACAGGGAGAGGCCAGAAGGGAGCCTTTGGAGCCTATACAAGAGGCTGGGGGACAGGCAGAGGCTGAAAGAGCAGCCCCATCCCCTGGAGCGGAGGCTGTGGGCCAGGCCGAGGCCAGGGAGACTGGGAGGGAAGCAGAGGGACTTCCGGGGGAAACACCGGAGTCGAAGAACACCCCAAATGAGGTTGAAATTCATGCTGTTCAACTCGAGAATGATGAGATGTAAACCTTGAGGACACACGTCTGCATCCTTAGAAGCCTTGGTACCAGAACATAAGCCCCAGGGTGTGAGAGTGTGTGTGTGTGTGTGTGTGTGTGTGTGTGTGTGTGTGTGTGTGTGTGTACACGCGCGCGCACGTGCTGGAATGAGGACCACCTCTTGATCTTTCTGTGCAGCTCAGGGAGACCCTAAGTTGAGGGGTGGCTTTAAAAGGGCCCAGACCACCAATAAAGAACTGAATGAACTCACCCACTCAGGACGCCTACCTGCTGGTCTCGCATGCCTGACCTCAGGGAAACGGGGCGCTGGGGACTGGCCTGGCCTCTTGGCGGGGCTTCAGCTTTCGCTGTGCTCGTGGATGGTGCTGGGACACAGCCAGCCCAGCCTCAGACAAGCCGGGGAAGAGAGTGCAGCCTCTCCCTGGGGCCCAAGCGCCCCTCCTCCCCCTCCCTTGGTGTTCACACAGCCAGCAGCCTCCTGCAGCTCCGAGCAGGTCTTCCCCACCACCCTGCATGCGCTCAGCCCAAAGCATTAACAAGAACTACCACTTGTTGAGAGCCTGGTCCGTACCAGGCATCATGCTGGACATTTTATATGTTGTCTGACTGTACCCTCGCAATAACTCTATGACCAGGCAGAATTAGCTCCATTTGACAGATGAGGAAATTGAGGAAGACCAAATTCAGTAATGTAGCCAAGGTGACACTGCTAGTTAAGTGGCAGATTTGAATTCAGGTGTGTCAGACTGCAAAACCCATGCTCTTTAGCATTCTGGGGCTTCACACACCCTGCCCCAACTCCCATGTTAAAACAGGCTAATTCCAATACGCCCTCAGGCCTGGTCACCCTCAGGGATAGCAACACTATCCTGGGACATGTTTGTGGCTGAAACTGGCCTTAACTACAAGGCAGCTCTAAGGGTGGGGCTTTCTGACTCTGGGACATTCAGGGGGAGATATTTTTAGATTGTGAAGGCACCACCAAACCACCAAGTGGGCTCCCTGCTCCCATTGGCCTGTCAGGTTGGCTCAGAAGTGTGGACTGTCCT
Organism: Hyaena hyaena; assembly: GCF_003009895.1. Taxonomy (NCBI): domain Eukaryota; kingdom Metazoa; phylum Chordata; class Mammalia; order Carnivora; family Hyaenidae; genus Hyaena; species Hyaena hyaena. The sequence continues at coordinate 93,878 of NW_024080770.1, forward strand.
GGAGCCATAAGACTGGAGTCTCGTGAGAGCCCAGGGTCCCCAAGGAGATTTTCAAATGGAGTATTATTTGGAAGGTTCCCTGGGGCACAAGGGCATAAATGTCCCCCCCAGCCAGGAAGGCTCCTGGTCTCTACCCATCTCCTGTGGCTCTTCCTTCCCAGACTCACTGGGCCACCACCAAGGGCACAGCTGGAGGCTAGTCTGAGTCCCACCACCCTGCTCTGGTGTAGACAGCCCCTCCTCTGGGCCTCGGGACAAGGAGGTTAATTTGGAGAATAGAGAAGAAGAGGGTGAAAACTGTAGTATCAAAGCCTCTGGAATCCCCAGCAAGAGCAGTTGAGGCATCAAGGACAAACAGACTGGCAGAAGGAAGGTGGCTCAGGGGCAGATTTATTTCCTCTGTGGCTCAGCAGCATGAGCGGGACAGCAGACACAGGTGGAACCCTCCCACGGCCTGCATCTGCCCAGGGAGCAGGGCAGCCCAGATGCCAGGCTGGATGGAGGGACGAAGGCAATGGTGCCGGTGATGCCGGCTTCCAAGGAGGTGGGTGGGGTAAGCCAGTGCCCGCCGCCACCGGCCGTTCACACGATGCCATCAAAGCCCTGCAGGCCACACTTCTTGCCGGCCACCTGGCAGCCAAAACTCAGGGCCTCCTGCATAGTCTTCCCTGGAGGGACAAATAGCTACATGAGCCTGGTCTTCTGGGCAGAGGCAGGCCTCAGCCCTGGGCCTCCAGCCGGGGTACTCACCCTGCGCCAGGCTGAATATGACAGAGGCGTTGAAGGTGTCTCCGGCTCCCAGCGTATCCACCACCCGGGGCGGAGGGAAAGCATCCGAGTGCAGCAGCTGTTCATCGGGGCCCAGGGCGTCAGCGCCCTCCTCTGCCCAGGCGCAAACCAGCGTAGCCCTGCAAGGCCCTCCACTCAGCCAGCTGTCAGCCCACCCTGGCCCCCAGCCTCCCCATCCCCCCCACCCAGGGCAGAGCCCCGTGTCCAGGCCCACTCACTCTCCATTCCTAAGGCCTCTTCCTGGCTTCCCCCTGCTCACCCTTTCCTCACGTGACCATACAAGCCCCTCAGGGCCTCCACCGCTGACTGGAACCCCCAGTGCCTGGCCACATCTTTGCTGACAAACACCTGTGGGCAGTGGAAGACAGGCTGACGGTCACCCCAGCCCTAGTCCCGGCTCAGTCCCTCACCACCAGCAGCCTAGCATTGCCCCCACAGTGTAATGTCACTCCTCCAACGTGGCCACCACCTGGTTTACTTGATCTAGAGCTACGGGTGTGCCTGCAATTGAAAACCCACAGCGAGCCTTGAGCGCCATCTTGCGGTGAAAGCGACCACTGCCACGTTACACCTCGGGCTCTCGAGAGCGTATTGCTTTGTTTTGTTTTTCTAACGCAACTATGACCTCGGGGGCTAGTTTCTCCGCCTATTAGAACAAAGGGGCAGGGGGTTGTAGAGCTTCCTCAACACCAGCTACACATTAGAACTTCCAGGGAGTTTTGTTATAAAATACCTCAGCTGAGCTCCACCCCCACCAGATAAAAAGCCAGGGTGTGGCTCAGGCACCCACACCTCGGTACAGCCACGGTGGGGGCCCAACCAGTGCAGGTTATGATGCCAGGATTGTCGTTCAGACTTCATTTCCATCCCAGGAATGCCCAAACTTACCCCACGCAAGTCCCCTTCCCATCCTCCCTCACCCCTCAGTGGCCCCCACAGCCTGCCACCCACCTGGGAGATCTGTCCTATTCCTTCATTTGACAGAAGGAAAGACTGAGGAGGCCCAGGGAGGAGGTGCACCCACGCAGGGTGCTCCCGCCCACGCAGGGTGCTCCCGCCCACGCAGGGTGCTCCGAGGCCGCCTGTAGTAGCCCTGCTTTGACTACTCTCACACCTACGCGCCTGCACGGGAGTCCGAAGCTGGGGACCTGCCTCTTTGCCCCCTGCCTGCCAATGACATCAAGCCATTCCAGAACAAGGGAACACTTGGCTCCCCTTAAGGCCCAGGTTAGCTGGATGTGGCAAGGGGACGCTGCGTGGGCCACTCACCACGTCTCCATAGCCAAACAGCTGGAACAGCTCCTCTCGGGGCTTCTCCACTTCCACGGACACTCGGATCTTTTGACCTGGAGGCTGCCTGGCATTGTGCCGGTCTATCCGCTGCAGCATCTTCACCTGCTCCGATGCATTCCGGCCCTGGGGGAGGGGGCCGGGCGGGGCAGCTCAGGACCAGCTGGGATCTGGCTAATCTGGCTCATTCTTCCCTCCCTGCTGGAATTCTAGGTGAGGGGAGGCAGGGTGTGGGGCCAGCGGGGTAGTGGAGGGGGGAGGCTGGGCTGGAACTCCATTCTAAGTTTCAAAATTCTAGAGCAGTCACGGACCTTGGAGACCTTATTGACCAGCGCGCCCCGCCCCCCCCCCCATTTCACATTTCACAGATGAGGAGACAAAAGAATAAAAGAGAGACTTTCTTAAGGACCTACAGTAATTAAATCACAAGGCCAGGATTAGAACTTGGGACTTCTCAGAGTCTAGAGGAGGTGGGCAGTCTGTAACACAGAAAGCATGGATCCTGTTTCTGGTGCCTACACCTTGCTATGTGACCTTGAGTTAGTCACCCAATCTTTCTGGGCCTTAGTTTCCTACTTGAAATCATAAAGAAGAATGGAGAGGGGATGAGGGGACTTGGATTCATGTATCTCTAAGGTACTTCATGGTTCAAAAAAACTAAGAAGGCGGCAAAATATGAGGAGGGGCTGGCAGGTTGAGCCCCTCAAAGCACAAGTAGGGCAGGACTTGCCTCAATGTGGATCCACTTGAACCGGGTCAGATCAACCTTATCGAAGTCTGCAGCAGATACATCAGGCAGGTTCCTAAGTCATAGGACAGAAACGACAGAAAAGGCATGATGGTGACGTCAGCCAAGGCCGGGATCTCTAACTAACTGCCGGGGTCCTTATGCCTGGCGCTGCCTGCAGCATGGCCAGAAACCGGATCTACGGCACAGCCTTCTAAGGCTCAGCTCCAGGATAGGCCCTGTTCCCGGCCAAACTCCTGACCACTCCTTGCCCCACTCAGCTCCATCCAGACAAGGGATTAGAGGCAGTTTGCTAGGAGGCCCTTTGGGTGTTTGAGGCTGTAACATTATCTAAGGGTAAACTCAACTGCAGCATGTGACAAGAGGCCAGTTGAGTGCCTTGAGACCACACCTCCCAGAATACTCTAAGAGCACCAGGGACTACAATTCCCAGAATTCCCTTTTGCCAGCAGCACACACAGCTCCCAGCATGCAATGCCCTGGTGAACTACAAAGACTATGGTTGCTCTGGGTCGGCTACCGTTCACTTCTGGCGTCCCAGCCATGACAGCACCACCGTTCTAAGTTCGGCAGCTCTGTGTTGCAACCCTGGGGCCAAGGTTGGTGCTTGAGGATGAGTTTTTGTTAGTGGGGGAGCTTAAGTGGGGGAGCTTTGTGAAGGGTCCACCTTGACCAGTGAGCTACACCTAACCTATATCCCTCCCGATCTGTAGCTGATGTCATCCAGTTAACTAGCTGAGTACCTGGGCCTTTCCAAGGCTGCTTCCACATTTGGCTAATGGGTCCAAACCTGCCAGCCTGCAGCAGTTGGAGGTAATATGTGTGGATCTGCCTACACTGAGGCCAGAGAGCAACAAACGTTTCTCCTCACAACTCCTCTCCTTTCCCTTCTTGTGAATACCCACGTGGTGTCCTTGATCAAAGTTGCTACAGATTGCTACTTAATGGAGAGATGACTAGGATTGCCCAAGCTGAAGGTCATTGCTGACACATATGCCCACTCACTTATTCACTGCGACACATGGAGCCCAGAGACTCCTGGCCACGAAGCTTGTCCTAGGATAATTGTCCCCTCTTCCCCAGGTCCAGTAGTCATTCTGGGCAGTAGGGACAGCCTGAACCCCAGGGCTGCCGGGTGTGGATCACCTCAGCCCTAACAGAGTACCTGGCACATGCTAGGTTCTTAGCTAAATGTCTGAGATTGTTCAGGAGAGAATGACAAGGGTCTCTCCCTAGTAGCTTGGGACTTTAAAGGGATTCCTTCCCCCCAGTTAACATGGTATCAGATGGCCCTGGTGGGCTGACCCAGTGTTCCTCTTCCCTCTGCTTCAGCAATGGCTGTGAATTGTGTGTGGCATTTGTCCTGGCTTCATCATGCGGGACTTTGGCGGGGGGGGGGGNCCAAAGGTGCTCTCTCAGATACGTCAGCGAACAGGCCTGTGCACATCCAGCTCAAATGGAGAAGCCACCAGGCGGGGGGGGGGGGGGGGGGGGGGTAGAACGAAAACCTACACAGAAATGCTAAAACACTACCCAAATGTCAGTTGTCATTATTATGAAAAGCACTTTGGCGGGGGGGGGGGGGTTCATTTCTTCTGAACACCCAAACCCAGCTCCTTCGTGCCATGCTGCAGGCTAGCGACCCTGGGGTTACCCCCAGAAATTCCAGTGGGTCCCCTTTGGGGCTTCAGATGGTTTGAATCACGCCTCCTATCCCCCTCTCCTCAGAACATTTTCCCCACACCCACACCCAGGCTGCTGATTGACCAATCACGGAGAAATTACATCATAAATTATGTTTTGTGCAGGCTGGCCCACCCATCGTTGGTGGTGGCCAAGGCCAGGTCACCAGGCGGAACGAAGCCCATCTCTTCCCACCTCACTTCTCCCCTAATTGAAAACAATTCAGAAATCACCAAACGGTTTGGCACAGGGACAATTTCTGGTACAGAGAGAGAGGCGGCAGAGAGTGGGCAGCTGGGATGCCCATGGTGGCCAGGAAGGGATCTGATTGGTGAGCCGTGCCAGGGCGAGGCCAGGGGGGCCTTACGTGTCGTAGAGCACAATGGTGCGGGAGCCATTGGAGTTGTTGACGATGCAGCAAGAGCACGGGGTTTCCCCTCTGCTCTGCCAGGCCACCTGAGACACATCCACGCCCCGCTGCCTGAAGTCAGCCACCAGGAAGCTTGGGGTGGAGCCCGAGCCAAGGGAAGGGCAAGGAGACACAGATTAGAGCCTACAAGTGGCCTGGGCCTCCCACAGGGATGAGGAGGGATGCTGGAGCATGTGCGCCTCTTCGAGAAGAAGGGTCCTGTTCTGGGAGCTCAGTGATGGCGGCAGCAGCAGCCGGCAAGTTGCAGACAGGCGTACAAACCTGTAGGCATGGAGGATGGTGCGGCTACCACTGGCCTCGTTGATGATGACCGTGGAGATGGGGACAGAGCCCGTGGTCTGAAAGACTGTGTAGCGTAGGTCCACAGAATAGCGGCGGAGGTCATCCAGGACAAAACTGCCGAGACGGAGTAACCCAGGGGAGGGATAGTTCGACAGGGGTCTGGGGACTGGAGGGAGGCTGCAGGGACCCTGGCTGCAAGCAGAGGGGACTAGGAGGGATCCGGAATCAGCACGAGGCTAGAGGCTGTGCAAGGGGGCAGGAGAGGCAGGGGAGCAAGCCTGAAACTCGGTGAGAAAAACACTAAGGGACGTTCTTTTAGGTCCTGGCTGAGGTATAAACTCCGACCCCAACCCTGTCCTTCAGTCTGACTCAAGCCACAAAGGATGTACTTCATAAAACTAGATGGGGTAGCTCTGGGGCCCGGGGCACGTAGCCTGTTAGAACAAAGCAGGTGAGGGCACTGTGGTCCATCTCATGCCGAGCCTAGGCAGAATTAATCATTACCAAGGTGGTACTTTGCTCCCCAGTTGCCCTCTACACACTTGTCCACATGGTACTCTGGTCTCTGGAGACCCTGGCAGTGCTACTGGGATTCCACTCAGCCCACAGCCGCCTCCCTGATGCCCAGCCAGCAGGCGGTGCTGCCTGGGTGAGGCCGCTCACCGCCCTCACCTCTTGCGGCCCGGGGAACCCCGCGGGCAGTGAGCTGCTCCCAGGGCCTGATGCTCCTGACGTGGGCCAGGCCCAGGACCCTTACCCAGAACCCCCTCCAATCTGAGCGAGTGGGAGGCGGACCCTGGGGGAGACTGCGGCAGCCCCATGCTTCCTGGCTACAGCGTCCCTGGAAAGTGTCCCGTGACCACTAATCCAGCCACCATCGTGGCCTCACTCTGGCGAACAATACAGATTTGTATCAAGTTGGGGCATTATTCCTCGTCTTACACCTCAAGGATCCTTTAGAGAGTAGGATCCTTCCAAAGCATGCAAACTACGGGTTGGTTTTCCAAAGGATTTTTTGCACCCTCAGTGCCTGGCACGTGGAAGGTGCTCACTACATGCTGCTGAACAAATGGGGAGAATTTGGAATGGCCTACCTAACAGCCTTATTGTTCTATAAAGGCGAGTCTCCTACCCTGCGCTAGAGCAACAGAAGGAAGACAGCCACCGAAGAAGGCTGGCAAGTGACCAGCTACTGGCTCCAGGTCACCCTGTCCCACCTCACAGGGCAGGCTCTCACCCACTGAGTTGTTAGGTGCCGTTTCACTGAGAAGGGAGTCTGGGCGCAGCTCAGGGGGCTGGGCTTTGGCAGCAGCCCCCATGAAACCAGGGTTCAAAGGGCTGTGCTTCACAGGCCACCAACCTGGCAGCCTGCCCTAGTGCCCACAGTGGGCAAAGTGTGGGCCTCACCTCCTGATAAGCATTTGCTGAGCTGGCAGTGCCAGGGGTCAAAGGGCTCTCGGGTCCCCACAGCAGCCGACATGGAGAAAGAAAGCAAATGGGCACCTATGGGCCACGGCCTCCCGGCTGGGTCTGGGCCCAGCGCTAGCGCGTGGCTTCAGGGTGTCCTAGGGCGGGCTGTTCTTGTTGCTTCAGTGAACAACGGGGACACAGCACTGGCCCTGCCCCCTCAGCTGGAAAAGAAACCGTGGACCTGAACCCTAGGACCACGGATGCAGGACATCCCCGAGGGAAGGTTGAGACAGCATGTCCCTAACTGCCCCCTGCCACAGGCATGGCCAGGATTAGGGACTTGAGAAGGGCAAAGTCACGTCCGTTGCAGAGTCTGCTGGAAGCAAGGGAGGAGAAAGTGGGAAGCGGAGCAGGCCCCGGGTGGTGGCCAGGGAAACAGGCTGTGGAAATGAAAGCTTTCATATGAGAGTCTTAGCACCTGAGCAGCAGAGAACCCGCGCTTGGGGGGGCTTGGGGGGAGTCCTAGGATGCTGGCACCCACTCTTAACCCTCCCACCCCTTTCTGGTGGCCACAAACCATTTCTTATAGGACCCCAGTCCCCCAACCCCACCCAGGGTTAAGACTTCCTTCTACAGGGCAGGCCGTCCGCTCCTTCCTCCACTCACTCGGCAATGTGGCCGGGGGCCAGCGAGCCCATGAAGGCGCAGGGGGCTCCGAGCAGGGAGAGGACGGTGCAGGAGTTGGATGCATTGCCTCCTCGCTGCCATCTCTGGGACAAGCACCTGCAAAACACACGGGGGGTCCCCGAAGCTCCAGCAGGCTGCTGCCAGGGTAAGCAAAGCCGAACACGGTGCCCGGGCCAGGGCCGTGGGACATGCAAAGCGTCTTGACCGGCCTTTCCATTTGCAGTCACAGAGGACGGCCCCACTAACTGGGTGCCCTCCTCCTCGGTTACAGTGACCCACCTCTCCCCTGGGCAGAGCTGCTGGACCTTCGGCCTCCACCTTGATGGCTGGGTAACTCAAGAGCCCCTTCCCAAAGGTGTCAAATCTGTTACCTGCTCCTGTCCTTAGGGAGCCTTCAGTAATAACTCGGGTCAAAATAAGTAAGACAGGGAGATCTGTACACTGTAGTCAATTCAAGAAGTTTGTGGCGGGGGAAGCTAACTCTTACAATGTCGAAGGTTAAGGGGAGCCTGAGTGGCTCAGTCGGGTAAACATCTGGCCTTCGGTTTAGGCTCAGGTCACAATCTTGTAGTTTCATGGGTTCAAGCCCTGTGTCGGGCTCTGCGCTGGCAGTGCTAAGCCTGCTTGGGATTCTCTCTCTCCCTTTCTCTCTGCCCCTCCCCCATTTGCGCTGCCTCTGTCTCTCTCAAAATACATAAATAAACTTAGGGAAAACATTTTTTTTACAGCTTAAAAAAAAGCAGGGTCAAAAGTTAAAAAGATTATTGGAGGAAGACGAGTTTTTCCTCCATTTTTTTGTTTCCCTTTTCTTCCCTCAGTTTTACTGAAATATAATTGATATATAACATTCTGTAAGTTTAAGGTACACGGTGATTTGATATACGCATGTATTGCAAAATGATTACCATAAGGTTTGTGAACACAACATCCCATCACATAATTACCTTTTTTTCATTTAGTTTTTCTCTACCTTTGCTGGAAACCCAACTCAAGGTGTACTCTGAGGAAACCACCTGGAGATATACCTGAAGGACTTCATTGTTCTCAACAACAGAAACGATTACCTACGCAGATCAAAGCACTGTGAGGTTTCTCACTGTGCTCCGAGAATACTGTGAAGTAAACAGTGCAGGCTGTTATTTCTATTCTTCCAGTTCCAAAAAGAAGAATAACTGTGGCCTCTTACAATAAGAACCACTAATTAAGAGAAGTAAATGAAGCAGAACTTTTAGGCTAAGGTATGTTGGCACACAAAACTTAACCCTGTAGTTCTCTTCAGCCTTAGTCCATGATCTCATTGGAAAGGATACTAATTGGGGCGCCTGGGTGGCTCAGTCGGTTGAGCATCCGACTTCACCTCAGGTCATGATCTCACAGTCCGTGGGTTCAAGCCCCATGTTGGGCTTAAAGCCCGCTTCAGATTCTGTGCGTGTCTCTCTCTGGCCCTCCCCCACACGCACTCTGTCGCGCTCTCTGTCTCTTAAAAATAAACATTAAGAAAAAGAAAAAAGGAAGGAAGTAATTTGTAAAAGGTCAAACATTACTCAAGCTATAAGCTTTGGAGAAATTTTCATGCAGATGAGAAAGGGGGAGCCTAGTGGGGTTTGACTTGCTCAGGATCGATCACACCGATAGTTAATGACAAAGCTGCTATCAGAACCCAGGTTTCCAGACTCCCCAAAGCACTGCAATGTACTACGTATTTTTGAATGGAAAGTTGCTAGGCCCCAGCTTGGATGAGGTTTCAAAGAAAGGCTATACACTTTTGCTTTCTGGAAATCGTTCCAAGTCACACTGGTACCCAACTTCCTGTGCAGAAATGCTCTGCTGAGCATGAGGATGCTTTCTGGAAGGTTCTTCTTGGCCTGGACTCTGGGGTCTGGCCAAGTTCCAGGTGGCAGTGCCTCAGAGTCCCAGCTGCCTGTGGAGTGCAGAGAGCCTGGGACAGGTGCAGGGGAAGGACGGGGTCCCCACTTGGTCTTGCCCGCCTGGGAGGCACAACGGAGTCCAGAAGGTGGGCTGGGTGGGCCAGGCACATGACACACACAGGCCAAATGGGCCACCGCACTGCTCTACAGAGGAGCAGAGCTACGGGTCTGGGGGAGAGGGGGCACACCCTGAGAGCAGAGGGCATGGGGAACATGGGAAGGGTCTCTTTAGAGAGGTGCCCTCCTTTGTGCCCACCTTCAGAATAAGCCCGTCCTCATGGGAGCTAGGAAATCTCCTTATCCTTACCTCTCCCATAAGTAAGCTCAAAGGGAAAGGGCCTGCAGCTCTTGTGGGAAGCAGGCACTCTGGGCCCAGTCTTGGGAGGACCTGGGGCCCTGGGATCCATGCTGTCCTCTTGGGAGGAGTCTTAACTCCTCACCGGGCACTGCATCCTGGGGCCAGCTGGACCTGGTAGGTGGGCTAGGTCCGCAGAGCAGCATACACCTGGGCCCCTACCCCACTGACCCTGCCCCCTTGGCAAGGGCTCTAACCTCTGGCAAACAAAGCTGCCCAAAGCAAAGGGTCAACTCCATGAGACGGGCAGAGGGAGCACAGCAGACAACAGAGGACTGGAGCGCTAGATTCGCAGGTGTAATTACTGCTCTGCCGCTCATTCACTATGTGGCCTTACGATACTTATCTAATTTCTCCACGTATTTAGCTGCTTCATCATCTATAAAGAGAGGATCTGGCTGACCCATGCTTCCCATGGGCTGTCCTAAGGAACTTATGCCACAGCGCACGTGACAGGGCTGAGTGGACCCAAAGACTGCACCCCACAGAATGCCCTCTCGGGGTTACAGTGATTAACGGTGAGGTTCTTATCAAGAGTAAATATAGGAGCCAACCAGCGACTCTTCACCTTTTACCAGACAACCAAGAAGGATGCTGTTCACTGATTTTGTAAAAAAGGACTTCTGGCAAACTCCTTTTGGAATTTAGCGCCAGGGAAACGGCGACGGCACGTGAACCAGCTCTAGCCACGACCCGCAGCGTTTCCAAATACGCCTCCGGAGCCAGCAAGCGCTTGAAGCTGTAGTGAAGCTCAACTACCAGGGTTTTAAATGTTCCCGCGGTCTAACTGCACATACTTATTGTAAGGTGCCTCACAACTTGTTTAAGAAATAGATGCGATATACGTGGTAGATGGATTGGAAGTAAGTGCTGGTGAGAGTCAAGCGCATCGGCCTTTTTGTTAAAAAGAAAGCAGCTGGTCCCGCACCTTGCTAGTTATGCGCCCTTGGTTAAATCACTTCATCTACTTGCTTATGGGTAAAACGTGGATGTGACTCCTGGAAGGGGAATTGGAGAACACCGTGCTATCCACAGCCTGGGCCTTATTGCTAACGGCCTCAGATCTTTCCCTTAGGTCCTCCGGGGCGGAGGGCACGGGACACCAGCTGCCGAGGCGGGACTCTCACTGCGCGGCCCGTGGCCCCGCGGACCTGGGGTCCGGGCTGCCAGGCTCAAACGCGGGGCTGCAGCGGCCCCTGGGGTCGACGAGGGGCCCGGGCGCCCCTACCTGCTGTCCGTGTCCTCCTCCGGGTACTTGTCCACCACACTGATGATGTCCAGCACCACTAGCCCCACGCACAGGATCTGCTTGTCTTCCATGAGGCCGCTCCCGGAGCTTTCTGCCCGCCTGGCTGACGGGGTTCCTCCTGGGCTCTGCTTCTTATCCCAGAGGACTGGGTCCCCGCTCCCGGGGCGGGCTTGGCTCCTCCTCTGCGTCCTGAGCTCCTCCCCCCAGAGAGCCTTCTGCAGCCTCGAGGGAACCGAGCAGGGCCCTTGCTCCCCAGGCCCACCGAGTCGAGCGGGCCTGGGCGCGCAGACCCCCGAGGCTTTGGTCCTCGGCCTCCCTTAGCAGGTGGCGTGGCCCAGCCGACCGCAATGCTCCCCCACTTCTTGGCCTCGTTTCCTCACTTGTCAGACAGACTCGGAGCTAATGCAAACCTCTCTAGATTGCAGCTAGGCAATCACCTGACTGCAAAAAACAAGTGCAGTAGAAAGGCGCCCCTTGCCGCTCGCTCTCCTGCACCTGCGGCTCCCACTCCAGACCCGGGACCGCGGCAGCGCCGGGCCTCGCAGTCGAGGCCTGGCCGCCTCAGCCCCAGCCTTTCCTCGCGCCGCCGCCGCGGCTCCGCCCCGCCCCCGAGGTCCAGCCAATCCCAGCGCGAGGCCCCGCCTCCGCCGCGGGGCAGCAGGGGCCTCTAGGTGAGCGGCGGCGGTCACGTGACGGGAGTCGGCTCCCAGAGCCCCCTGGCGGACACCGGCAGAACTGGCGTTCCGGGGAGGAGCGCCTGGCCGCGGCCGCCGGCGCGTGCACAGCAAGTGCGCGCAGAGCCACCGAGCCCAGGAGGAGGGGCGACCAGGGTCCGGAACGTAGGGCTTCACCTCCCTCCCCCGGCCCCCGTGTACTTCTCTCCACCCTTGAATACATACTGGAGCAGACGGTTTGTTTCGTTTTGTTCTGTTTTTTAGAAAAACCAAGTGTCTTTATTCCTGAATAGTTTAGTATGGCGGTGGGGGCCGGAGACCCCCGGGAGAGCCCTGCACCGGCCTAGAGGCCAGCCGGAGGAGCAAAGGGTGCGAGGATTCGGCCCCTCCTCAGTCCGCGCCCTGCAGGGGACGGCGAGCAAAACAAAAGTCTGGACGAAGGGATGCCAGAGTCCCCCACCACGCGGCGCGCTCAGGCGGTGGCGAAGAGATTGCTCTGGGCGCCTGTACCACAGAGGGAACAGGGACGGCGGCTCGCCTGGGGCTGGGGTGTCAGGACGGAGCCCCACCCCAGGCAGGAAGCCCGGGGAGCCCCGCCGCCCCAGCTGGCTCTTCGGCCGGCGTAGACACTTCGGGCCGGTCGGGCCCAGCCCCCCTGTCTACACCTGTCCGGGCTCCAGGTCCTCGTAGAGCAGGGCTCCGCTGAAGATGGTGAGCGGTTCCTCGGAGTGCGCCAGCTGCCCCATGACCAGGTCGATGCAGACCGTGTCTCCAGCCTGCAGCGGCAGGATGAGGCTGAAGACCCCCAGGGCGCCGGGGCTGGGCTGGCTCTCGGCAATTGGCTTATTCTCCAGGCCTTCAGGCTCATAGCCACCCGAGTCTATGCGGGCCACGCCCAGGTTGGAGCGTGACAGCACCGCCTCCACTTTCTCATGCCGGTGCCCAGTCAGCACCGCGCTCAGCAAGTAGCGCCCGGTCAGTGGTGCCGTGAACACGCCTGGGAACAAGGACCGCGGTCAGGAGGGGAGGCGGGGGCAGGGGGCAGGGAGGTGTCGGGGCGCCCACCCAGAACTTCTGGACTAAGGAGGAACCTGCTGGGCCTTTCCACCTGTCTTCCACTGGAATATAAGTTCCAGGAGGGCAGGGCATCTGGGGTTTGGTTCTTCACTGCACCCCCCCCACACACTGTAGCATCCCAAGTCCCCAGTAAAGAGCTATTGAATGGAAGCCCTCCTCCCCTCCCCAGCTCATCCCTTGGCCCAAGCTGTGGTGAGAGTGAATAAATGAAGGAAGTAGGGGGTCTCCCCAAACCAGAGCTGGAGAACATTCCCCTCGTCTTAGGGGGTGAGAACGAGAACAGATCACTGCACAGCCTCTCTGGTGGCCCCCATGGCCCAGCCAGCCAGCTTCCAGGCTTACCAGTCTCGGGATCGTAGTAGTCCCCATCGTTGAGCAGGACTCTGTCGAAGGGCACTGTGCCTGGTTCAGACCGTGGCAAACTCAGGGCAGCTGAAAAGGCCACCCGGGGCACGGGGGCTGCTGGCGCCCCTTCCACTCCTGGGTAGGGGTAAGGGGCGGGGTTGTCAGAGCGGATGCTCCGTGCAGAGCTGCCTGGGCCCCCTTCCCCTCCTGGGTCTCTACCTCCAGGGCTGCCTGAGGCCTTCCATCCTCCAACCCCTAGTTCAGTTCCCCTCCCTCCAGCACCAGATGAGAGGAACTTACCCTGCTCTCCTTGGGGACCTGTGGGAAGAGGAGAGGGAGCAGTGAGAAGGGGGCAGCTCTCACTAAGTCACTCAGCAAACATGGGCTGAGTGTCTCTGCTGTGCTAGGTGTCACACAGACTCCGAAGCAGGAGTGGGGGTATCAAGAAAAGGAGGAATATGGGCGCCTGGGTGGCTCAGTCGGCTGAGTGTCTGACTTCGACTCAGGTCATGATCTCACAGTTCGTGGGTTCGAGCCCCACGTCGGGCTCTGTGCTGACAGCCAGCTCAGAGCCTGGAGCCTGTCTCGGATTCTGTGTCTCCCTCTCTCTCTGCCCCTCCCCTGCTCATGCTGTCTCTCTCCCTCTCTCTCAGAAGTAAATAAAACATTAAAAAAGTTTTTTTTTAAAGAAAAGGAGGAATAGGGCCCATTTAGTACAACAAGCCCCCAGGCTTTCACACCCTACGTAGTCCTGTGAGCTCAGCCTTAGTCTTCAATACAGCAGTGAGGCCACCATAGCCAACTAACCCATATAGTGACTGTCCCAGTTCCTAGTTACTCACGGTCAGCCATATAGGACCCCTGATTCCTTGCCCCTTTCCTCCCTTCTCTGTCAAATTCAAAACAGAATGTTGAGCCTAGGGCCGCAGCACTGAGTGAGGCAGCAGAGGAGTGAGGCAGCGCTGCCTGCAGTAGGCCTCTCAGCCCACGTACCTGGTGGCCCAATGGGCCCCTTTTGTCCATCCTTGCCCGGAGGTCCTGGAGGTCCAGCAGGGCCTGGGGGTCCTTGTACCCCAGGAGGCCCTGGGGGCCCGGCCTCACCTGCGGGCCCTACAGTGACAAAATCAAGTTGAAGGAAAGGCACAAAAGGAGTTTCCAAAGGACAAGGAAGGTCATGGCTCCACGGACAGGTTAGTGGGGCACCTTGCTGCCCGTGCCGGATAGCCGGCTGGCAGCGCAGCACCCCACCCCCACCCACAGGCCTGTCCGAGCTGCCAGGGGAGAGTGGGGAGCCGGGAGCATGGGTCATCTCTTGTGGACGAATCAACCCCTGGGACAGTGCTGGGTCTGCGATTCATGCTGGGCAGAGCAAGGAGAAAGAGGGTGAGGTTAAGGCTGGGTGTTGTGGGGTAGGGGAAGGAGAAAGAAAGGACTTGGAAGGGGACGCCCCCCCACCTCCCACCTGATGCCTTCTCGGGCCCCCTCACCGGTGAGGTCCTTCAGACTGAGCTGGTGAAGCCGGTCCTCCAGGAGCAGCAGGGAGCTGTTAAGGGCGCCCAGCCGCCTGCCCAGGCCCGCCTGCCCCCCAAGCAGCTTCTCCAGCAAGGCTGCCTGCGTCTGGCTGGTGCCGTTGGTTTCCCGTAGCCCAGCCCAGAGCCCAGCCACGTGTCGGGAAAGGCCCTCGCGCAGGCCCTGCAGTCCCCCGGCCACGGTGTCCAGCCGCTCACAGACTCCTTCAAGACGGCCCAATCGCCCCTCTAGACTGGGGCACTGGCCAGCCTGTGCCTGTCCCTCTTCCAGGCCTCGGAAGCGCTCCTCACTCTCCGTAGCATGCTCTGTGGCCTCCTGTTGCAGCCTGTTAATCTCGGAGATGATACGGTCCTTGGTGGCCCCCAGGTCAGCCAGATCGGCACCCTGCCCTTCCACGGTGGTCTGGAGCTCGTGCAGCGAGTCATTGAGAGAGCTGAAGGTGAGAATAACTTCCGAGAGCTCTCCTTGCAGGGCCTGTAGGGCTGAGCCCGAGCTTCCCCCAAACACACTGAAGCCATCCAGAGGCCCTCGGCTGGGTCCCCCAACACCGGGGCCGGCCCCAGGGCCCCGCGGGGGTAGCAGGGGGCAGGAGCAGCGCTCCACACCGTCCCGAAGGCGGCCCAGCTCCTCTTGGACGCCGCCACAGGCCCCACAGCCCTCGTCCCCACGGGCCTGCAGGAGGCCCTCCAGCTGGCCCAGCCGCACCGCCGTGAGGTTCAGCTGCAGCGCGAGCTCCGCGGTCGTGTCGTCCAGCGCGTCAACACGCCCCTGGAGCTGGCCCACGACCCCTTGCAGCTCCTCCAGTGCGGCCTGCCGGGCCTCCCCGGCGGCTCCCACCTCGCGCAGGCCTGAGCCCAGCAGGCGCAGCTGCCCCTCGCCGTCTAGCACCCTGCGCTCCAAGGCACCGAGGATCTCGCCGGCCCGGGGGTCCTGCCCCCCCGGGGCCCCAGAGCAGAGCTGCCCGCACGCCTGCACAGCCCCTGCCACCTGCTCTTCCAGCAGATCCAGCCGCCCACCCAGCCCTCCGCTCACGTTGGCCAGCAGTCCCTCCAGCTTGTCGAGGCGGCCCCGGGCGGCAGGCAGCCAGTGGCCCAGGCCCCCAGGGCGCCCGGGCCAGCCCTCCGCCTGTTCCTCTGAGGGACCCAGAGTGGAGTTGAACTGGTCCTCCAGGCGTGAGAGGCGGGATGCTAAGCTGGTGTAGCCCGGGGGGTGGCCCCCCTGCCCTGCCGCTCCTCCCAGCTCGGTGCCTCGCCGCCCACTCAGCACGGTCACTGAGCCCGCCACGACATCCAGCCTCCGCTCGAGCTCTGCCAGCCGCCGGCCCAGCTCCGGAGGGCAGCACTCCTGCAGGGGCCTGCGGCCCGCGGCCTGCCCAGGGAGCTGCCGCTGCCGCTCCTCCACCGAGGCCAGTAGCTTCTCCAGCGCTCGCAGCCGCTCCCGGTCCTCCTGCCGCTGCCGGCGGAAGTCATCCAGCCCCGCCAGGCACACGGAGCAGGACTCCTGCAGCCGCCGCTCCAGCTCCCGCAGCAGCTCCTCGCTGTGGCCAGGCGGGGCTGGGGCTGCGCCCGCGGCCCTGCCACCACTGCCCCCGCCGCTGTGGTGGTGGTTGAGATGGCCCAGCTCCTGGTCATGGGTGGACACGCGGTTGTCCAGGAGCTGCAGCTGCTGCTGGATCTCCGTGAGGGTCTCGTGCACGCCGGGGCGGGCCGCTGCATCCGCCGGCTGCTGCCTGCCGTTGAAGGCCGTCTCCACGGCCCTCTGGACGTCCTCCGCCAGGCGCCCGCTCAGTCCCTGCAGGACACCGCGGAGGCCCTGCAGCTCCTTTGTCAGGCTCTGCACCTGCTCCTCCAGCTGCTGCACCTTCTCGGACTCCCCGGGACCTGGCAGAGAAGCAAAGGCATAAAGGCCGCGGGGCCAGGCCCTGGAGCCCAGGGCCTCCCTCTGAGGCCCTGCCCTCCCCGACTCCAGCAGGAGCTCCTGGCTGAGTCAGCCACTCCTTAGCTGGGTAACTGGGGCAAGAAAAGATGGCAAGAACCTCCACTTACTGAATGCCTACTAGGCCCAATCTGTAACATGGCTTCCCCCCACCCCTTACAACCAATTCCGCTAGACAGGTAACCACAGATTTTCCCATTCGGTAGATTGTGAGACTGAGGACCAGGGGACATTAAGGAACTGGGCCATGATTATATGTTTAGTAAGTGGCAGAGCCAAGTTTCAAACCCAGCGCATTCATCTGACCACCAGGTCTACTGTCCAGAGTTTCTCCCAGAAATTGTTTGCTTATCTGTGAAATGGGAAGCACTGTGGACCCCCTAACAGTGACTATTCCTGGGCAAAAGGCACCTGTCCCTAACACCACAGGGACAGGCGACGTTCTGCGGGAAGCCTGCGGGGGCTCTAGCTGGATGGTGGGAGAGGCGGCCAGAAGTTCCTGTTTCCATCATTACAGCATGACAGTCTCCCTGGCAGGCAAACGCGGCACGTTTGTCCACCCACAGTGCCCGGGGCACACAACAGGAAAGCAAGGGGGACTGCTGCATTCTGGGACCTGCAGTCTCCAGAGGCCACCGAGGGGCCTGGGACCTGTAGTCGGGTGCAGTGCATGCTAGGACTTGTAGTCTATCCCCGTGGTGAACAGCTTCACCAAGGAATTCCCCCTTCCTCCCGCAGTGGTTCACAACTAGGAAGTGTCTCGGCCACGTGTGGGCGTGCGTGAGCACATTCTCTTTCTCAGCCTTTTTTTAATCTCTCAGTCTCTCAATCTGCTTCTATCACACACACACACACACACACACGTACACGCACGTACACGCACGTACACACACACAGTGCACAGGCTGCATGGGCGGGCAGAGAATCTCAGGGATCTCACTCACTGCCTTCTATCCCCTTCGGACTTGGAGCACCGGGTTTTTCCCTCAACAGCCTGGCGCCACATTTTCCACCCGGTACCAGCTCCCGCTTCTTCCCCCGGAGGCTCCCACACTCACCTTCCCCACCCAGTCCACTCAGGTGGCTTCCTGCACTGGAGCCGGAGAGGTTGGGGCGGGCGGGCCGGGGCCGGGGGCGTGGCGTGGTAGGTGCAGGACCCAGTGCTGGGGCAGGACCCTCCGCACAGTCATCGCCCCCATAGCCCTGACAGCACCTCCACTCCATATCTGTCACTGTCTTGTAGGCCACTCGGTAGCGAGGACGAAGGAAGCTGCGGTACCTGCCGAGAGGCAGAGGGAGGCCTCTTGACTCCTTGTCTTGTTGGTGACCCTAGAACCTGACCTCAGAGATGGGCAGCTGCTGGTGGTAGACAAGGCCTGTCCCTCAGGCTGGGTCCCCCTTACTGTCCAGCATGTGTCTCTGCTCAGTCGAAAGCTGTCAGCTTGCTGGCCAGGAGCCAAACCCCTGTTCTTCCTCCCCTTGTCCTATGCCGGAACCTTGAACTCCTCATCTGAAGCCTGACTCAGCCCAGAGAAGGCATCTGGGGCGTCGGCAGGGTGGTCTAGGTAACTTCACCCTCAGTATCCGCCCCCAACTGTTGCCTAGGCATCTTCTCAAATGGTTCTGACTGAAACCCCTGGTCCTGTCCCTTTCTACCTGCTTTGCACAAATTCCCTGAGGTGGCTGACCCTCCTTCTGGCCTAGCCCAGGCCCCACCAAGTACCCACCCCTCGGCACAGGGGCTCACATGATGCTGCGGGGACACTGGGGCTGGCCCCAGCCACAGGGCTGGTAGTCGGGCTTGATGAAGGTCTCCACTCCATCCTCAAGGACACAGCTCACTGTCCGGGTCACCACATAGGCACACCAGTTCCTGTAAGCACAACCCCACCTGGACCCAAGGGCCAGAGACACAAGCCCCCGAGGAGGGCCCAGGGGCTACCAGAGGGGCTGAGGGAGGGTCAAAAGATGAAGGGCCCAAGGGGCCAGTGGGAGCCAGGCCTTTGGCAGAGGCAGCTCCCCCCACGCTTTCCTGTGCTCCAGTAGGAGTCGGTAAAGACTTTTCAAGACAGCGAAAGGAGGTACGGAATGGAAGGCCACAACTACAAGACGTGAATCCTCGTGGCTGGGGGGTCCTGGGAGCCTCTGAATTCACACATTCATTCATGTCCCTTTCTGTCTCAATCCCCAGCCCGGCATGGCCTGTGTGAGCCAGCTGGCTGGGTCCCTCTGGTGATCCCTGGGGCATCGGCTTCCACCCACCCCTAAGAGAGGAGGACAGGGCAGGCAAGGGGCCAGCTCAGGGTTCCGTAGAGAATAAGCCATTGATGAACGCCGCCCCTCTCAGGGCTTGCCGTTCTACACGTTTGGCCCCATTCATGTTGGCCTTTGATCTGTGTCCGGCTGTGTCCAAAGGGACAGAGCAGAGACAGTGTCAGAGTTACAGATTACTGGATGGGCCGAGGAAGCCCTGGGAAGGGAGGAAGGTCTGCGAAGGCCACTAGGCTGGGACACAGCAGGCAGGCTGCGGGCGGGCTGGGCCCGTGCCCCTCAGGGGAATGTTCCGGGGCACCTAACTACAGGTCCCCCTGAAGTTAGAGAGGGACCTATCTATTTAGGGGGCCCTGGAAATGCCCCACGGGAGGGTGGGCTTGTGCAGAGCCACCTGATGGATGGGCTTCCTCTGCCCCTCTCTCCCTGCACTAGGGCATACGCCGCCCCTCTGCCCGCCCCCCTCCCAGAGGGCGAGGCAAGGGCCAACCGTCCTGATGCCACCTTCCTGACCCACCCTCCCAACCCAGCTCCAGCCTCGGGCGGGGACCCAGACGCTTACCTGTGGCGGCTGGCCGGCCGGGGGGCGCTCTGGGCCTGGGGCTCACCAGGGCTGAGGGCTCCGGCGCCCCCTGTGTAGAGGCTATAACCGCGAGGAGGGTAGCTTGCTGCTCCCACGGCTGTGGTCAGCAGGCAGCAGAGGTAGCAGCTCCAGAGGGTGCTGGGGGCCATGGTGGGGACACTCCGCAATGGCCCTCAGAGGCACATCCCAGCCCGACCACTGGCGCCTCTGTCTGGAGCCGGGATGCCTCTGCTCCGGGGGACAGCGCCAGGCCGGGTCCTGTCCCCAGCTTCCTGCCGGCAGCCCCCAGCCACACGCCTCCTCCTTGGCCGCCTGGCCTGACCCCTCTCCCCCTCCTCTTTCCTCCTCAGGCTCCTGTCTGTCCCTCCCTTGGTTCCTTCCGTTCTCCTCTTCTCCACTTCTGAGGGGAGTTTGTTCTCTGTGCCCCCTGGCCTCCTGTGCCTGGTCCCTGCCCCTCTCAGATGCTGCTTCCTGGGCCTCCACCCCCCTCGCCCCAGCGGGCCCTCCTCTGGTCTCCCTATCTGTTTTCCCCAATGACCGGATCCTGGGGGTGACAGGGCTTTGCCCCTGTGGCTGTTCAGAGGCGCAAGAGTGAGTGTGGGGCGGGCCCTGGCCTCCCGCCTCCCTCCCCTGCTCACTCCCTTCCCCCCCTGTCTGGCTGGCGGTCCAGCCTCCCTCTTCCTCCCCCCACCTCTCCAACCATCGTGCGCCACATCTGCTTCTTGTTAACTCCGGGAAAGAGAGGAAAAAAAAGGAAAAACAGAGAAATGTGGAGTTGCCGCCAGGCTTGGGGCCAGCCTCTCAGACGGGCCACATGGAGTGGAGCCGGGGCCAGAGCTGGGGAGGAGGCCCCCGGGCTGGTCGCTGAGACAGGGAAGGGAGCTGTTGCCACAGCTCCCCTGGGGCTAGGGCAAGCCTCCCCTGGGAGAGAAGACCCTGGAGAGGAGGGGAGAGGTGGAGGGGAGGACTGTGAAAGGGGAGTGAACTTGTAGGGCACTGCGGGGTATCATCTTGTCCAGCTGCCTCCTTTTACAGATGTGAACCATGAGGCCCAGAGTGGGAAAGTAACATGTTCGAGGTAACACAGCACGTCTAGAGCAGGGCTGTGCTTAGAATTTACATACCTAGGTCAGTGACTTGGGAGGAAGAAGTGGGATAGGGTAGGTGAGAGGGCTGCTGGGCCAGGGAGGAGACAGAAAAGGACACCACTGAGGCAAGCAGGAAATTCAGAGAAGCCAGAGGAGGAAGAAAGGAATCTGGAAAGGAGGGCGCAGCCTTCTGTCAAGCATGGAGAGGGCATGAGCAGGAGACTTATTCTCAAAACAACAAATGAATATGGATCCCAGGCCTTTCTTGGTAAAGGCCAGGCCATAAGTGGGGGAGGGGAAGGAAGGAGGCACATTGGGCAGTATCTGAATCTATAGAGCCCAAAGGAAGTCACTCCCCAGCCTAGAGGCAAGCCTGATAGCCTCTGTAGCAGGCCAGGAACTCAGTCACACTCTACAGGCTCACCGGAAAGCTCCTCTTGAGATGGCCAAATCTGTCAGCTGCCCCCCCCCCCCCCCCCCCCCTTCACCATCTGGCCTCAGCACTGTGCTCTGGACCAGGTGTCCCTGTGTGGTAGGGTGCTTGCTTACAAGAGCGAAGGAGAAGCACCAGACAGAGGCAGATGAGAGTGCTGTGTGCAGCACTGCGGCGGTGCCCAGGTAGCAGAGGCATGTGTAAGACTCGGTAGGAGAAACTGGGGCTGCTGGGGAATGAGACACAGACACCAAAACAGAAAATGAACACAAAGCAGGATAGACAGCGTGCCAAGGGAGCTAGACAAATGGATGATGTGTTCTGGGTAAGAGGAGGGGAAAGACAGCTGGATGCTCGGGGGAGTCAGAGGAGAGCCCTTGGAAGAGAGAGAGCCTGAGCAGTGTTGGGGGGTGGGGTGGGAGGGAAGAACAGAGACAGGGGGAGGGGAGAGATTTCAGGTTGGGGAAAGAGGTCTGCCTCCGTTTTCTCATTGCTCAACGTGTCAGTAACAACAGTACCCTCCTTCCTAGGTTTGTGAGGATGGAGTTAATACATGTAAAGCATTTAGAATAGTGCCTGGCACATGGTTCATGCCCAGTAAATGTTAGCTCTTATTTGTGTCAGGAAGAAGTGGGGCAGAAAGTCAGAGAAGCCGATTGTGAAAAATCTGGGGAGAGGCCCAGATGACTGGTTAGGAGCTTGGATTACGAGTGTTTTAGTAGGAGCTCAATATCTATGCAGAAGGAAGGCATGGGGGGCAAGAGCAATGGGCAGGGTGTCGGGCACAAGGACTGTGGGTCCACTTCCTCCTCTAAGGAGTCTTATCCCTTTAAGCAAATCCCATGGCTCTGCTGGAGGTCTGTGGGCTACTGTCTATGGTGCCTTTGAAATTCTACATTGCAAAATGATGCAGATTGGGAAGAGAAGGCCGTGAGTGCTTGGTGACTTGCCTGGGTAATGAGGGGCCATGGTAAGGGAGATATCCGAGGAGATTCCAGGGTTTGAGCCAGGATGGGTAAGTTGAGAAGAACAGGTTTGGAAGAAGATGACCTTAGTTTGGACACATTGAGTTTAAGATGAGATCATAGTTCAACTAAATGTCCAGGAGATGGTCAGAGACGCAGTCTTGATTCTGGGAGCCATTCACAGGGCAATAGTTGAAAACCATGAGAATGGATGTCACCAAATCTTCTATGTGACTGAGTGATCTGCCTCTGAGGTTCTATGGCTCAGAATGTGATCTTGATGGCTCAGAAATGTTCACAAAAAGACAGGATGGTGAAAGTGAATGCTGGAATCCAGAGAAATGGAGATTTGTGGCTGCCCCTCAGCACACAGGGGGCTTGGGGGTCAGCACACAGGGAGACTTGAAGGCAACAGTCCCAGGAGATTCTGATTTGAAAGTGGCTGTCGGTGGAAGGTTGCGGCATTGTCCCTGGTCTCTGGGTCCGTTCTAGGCCCGGGCCCTGGGCTTGGCAGGGAGCCAACCCACTTCAGAGCGCCCTGGCTGCTGCTGTGGGTTTTCTTGCTCTATTCTTGCCACCCTCTCTCCCTTCAGGGGGCCTCTGACAACCTGAAAAGTCATCCCAGCCATCTTGTCACTGTCTGGTTGTCATTCATTCCTTAAGTTTAAATGGGTGTCTCCCATAAATTTAAAAATCTGTTGTATTTTAAGTGTGTCAAGCCAAAAATGTTGGCTTTGAAATGCAATTGCAGTAGGTTGGATTTCATTTAGTCCTGTAATTAGGAGCCAAGACCTAGGGGCTGACATAGAATGTTTGTGATATCTCAAATAAACCAGTGGCTCTGGGTTCACTGGGGGAGGCTTGGGGTGTTGAGCAGGCAGGCTGCAGTGGAGACTAAGGTTAGAGAAAATACATCGACGGTGGCAGTGGTATTGACAAGTAGCCACAAATGTCCAAAGAAACTGCCAGGAGAATTCTGGAGACCAAGATGGCTGAGGCCTTGGGGCACTAGGACAAGATCTATTTTATAACCTTTCCAGGATAAGGGCTTATCAAGGGTCTAGTGCCAATGGGAAATCCTCACTATATTGGACAGCTAACTTATTCAGTCAACCATCAGTGGCTGAGCGATGAGCTCATGTGCCAAGGCCAGGACAGGTGGGGGCCCTAGCAGTAAGGGGCATTTCGTATCTAATGCCCTCTGTCAGCACACTGAATATTGGGAGGGAAAAAGTGGAGAATAATAATTGGGCCTTGGGTTATGCAAACCCAGATGGGAATTCAAGCTTTTGGGGGACTCTTGAGCGAAAGTCCACTCCTGCTCAAATGCACACATTTTCCTTTTCCTCCCAACCCTTCCCACAGGTACAATAGTTTAAGAGCCAGCATCTCTGCACTCTGGGCCCGGGCCCCTTTCCTGGGTCTTGTTGCTTTTTCACTCATTGGCTTAATCTTTCCCTCACGTCTTCTCCTTGAAAATGTCACACTAATCCCAGAGATTAAGCTCCACATATGCCCCCACCTCCCTCAATTCTCTCTCTCCTCCAGTTCCCCCAAAGATGACACTTTGCCTGTTTCACTTCCCACATTCATTTCCACCCAAGCTTTTCTCAAGCTTTGTTAGTTCTTAGCTGAGTCTAGTTTAGTCCTGGGAATCATTTTTAATTTCAGTTCCCCCAGGCACGAGGCCAAATGACCCACTCAAGGCTGATAAAGGTTTGCTGACCTAGGCACAGCAAGTTCACAGAGATGAAGGACATTTCTGGATGGTTCTAAGACAAATTCTTTTCCTCTTGTCCCTGGCCCTAGGATAACCTGTCGAGTCCACAGTCTGACACGAGTATGGAATAGAGGAAAGCGGATCAGGTGACGGTTTCAAACTATTTGTAAAGTCCTGGTCAAATCAATTACCTCCTAGGCCTCAGTTTCCTTCTTTGTAAAATGATCTTGAAGGCCCCTTTCAGCTCTGACAGCCTAAGGTCAGTTGGTTTCAGGACAGCCTTGGAAATCTGAAACACTTCCAAGGCCTTCCCTCATGTCATTTGCAGTCTAGAAAGTCTACTTTCCAGGGTTTGGTTCTGTTTTAACAGTAGATCTAAGTGTCTGGTTGGACTTGGATCTGCTTCAAATTTCCAGGAGCCGCAAAGCATAATGTGTGTAATCCTTTAAGACCTAGACCCTCATTCTCCCAGAGCGGAGCTGGGAACAGACCACTCTCTGAGGGACACCAGGATGGACATGCCTGGGGTTTCGCTTTCCATAGAGGGGACATGAGCTTGGGCTTCTAAATAGGAAGCTTCTGGGAAATACTGGGTGGAGGTTGGGGGGAGGGGGTGGTGACATGGGGGAGGCCAGGGGGAATTACAGACTGCTAAAGGCAGAGACTGACCTTAGGGGTCACTGAGCTAGAGCATGGAGGACACAACTGTTGACGGTCCCAGGCCTCAGAAGTCAGCTCGGGAATAGTGCACCCCTAGGTCATGGTGCACACCAGGCAGAAAGACGGTCCCCTGCCCCAGCTGCTCCAGTCCCACAGCAGCTCCTGTAGTTTTTCTTGGCTCAGAGAAGCAGAGGCGTCCCCTGAGCCCTGGCTCCCCTCTACCGCAAAGCAACTGGCTTCCATTACCCTTGACAGCTCCAGAGTAACAGCCCAGCCCCCGGCCCCAGCCTGGCTCCTTGCTGTTCCCTTTTATGGTGAATCGGAGGGAAAGCAAGGGGGGGGGGAGGGGGAAGTAGGTTCTCGCTGGGGCAGAGGGCTGTAGCGCTCCAGGGCCTCTCCCTCACCAGAGACCCTCAGCCATCTACCCACTGTCTTTTTTCGCCTCAGTGATCCACTCTGCTCAGAACACACAGCCCGTCTCGCTTGTCCCAGCCCTCCCTCCCTCGCATCCGGGGGGTGATTTCCCACTTGGCCCAAGTCCCACGGTTTGGGTTTTGATTCCGGGAGGGTCCGCCCTATTTCCGACGCCCACCCCCGGGGGTGGGGGAACGAGCCCGGGGAAGGGAGGCACTGGTCAGATCACAGGCAGGATCGTTCCCCTTGGCGGATGTGGGGCAAAAAGGCGGGCGCCGAGGAGAGCAGCACCCGGCCGCCCAGCTCTCTCCCCATTCTGCACCGCCTCTCGCCGCCCTCTCTGCCGCCGACGGGGCCAGGGAGGGGACCCTGAGGGCAGGGCCCAAAGGAAGCACCTGGCTGGGCCGAGCCGGGAAGCAGAGGGTGGGCAGCAGCGCGGGGGGCCAGGGCAGGAAGGAGGGGTCGGAGTCTAGGGGTCAGGCCGAGCCTCTCACCCTACCACGCCGCCGCACCCTTGCCCCAGCCCGCTGCTGGGCTTCGGGGAAGCGGCCACCGTTCCGCTGCGTCCCCTGCCGCGCCAGCTGCGTCCAGCTGCGCTCCGCCAGCGTGAGGCGCGCGCCCGAGGCTCGCCCACCCACTACGGGGGCCCGTCCCGCCCCAGCCCCCGCCCCAGCCCCCGCCCCAGCCCCCGCCCCAGCCCCCGCCCCTCCGCGGCGCCTCGGGGAGCAGGCGAGACGGCGGGGCTAGAGAGCCCATTCCGGCGGAGCCGCACGGCCGGAAGTGCCTGGTTTGGGCTTGCTCTCGCTCTACCAACTTCCGGGCCGGGACTCCTACCTGAAGCTAGTGCGCAGACCGCTCCGCGTTGAGCGCAGCTGATCAGGTGAGAGGTACGCAGGAGCGCTCCGCGGCTCTTAGGCGGTGTCCGGGCCCGGGGTCCAGAACGGGTCCGGGCCTGAGCGAGGAGTGAGCCGGCCCCAGGCTCAGTCCCCTTCTCTTCTCCGCAGGATGATCACAGACGTGCAGCTCGCCATCTTCGCCAACATGCTGGGCGTGTCGCTCTTCCTGCTTGTGGTTCTCTATCACTACGTGGCCGTCAACAATCCCAAGAAGCAGGAATGAAAGTGGCGCTTTCTCCGCCCCAGGTAACGGTCCGGGGCTGCAGCGCCCAGCCCCCGGAGAGTGGAATGGCGAGGCCGCGCCAGGGCCTGCAGGGTTCGAAACTTCAAATCAGAGAGTGCCGGGCCAAGCGTGATACAGTCCAGAACTGAGCCCCTTTATCCGCACTCAATAGGGAATGCCTTACAGTGCCCTGCCCTTTCCCTCTGAAACTGCTTTCTGCTAGAATGGGGGTGAGTTTCCTAATCCTCCCCTGCCCCCATCCTCATGGTACCCCCATGCCCCAGTTGGGCCTTTGGGCACAAGAAGACACTGACACAGAGAGGAATAAAGGTACTGAGGGTGCCATCCGAGTATGCGGATTTGGGCTCTTCATTTAAGTAGTCTTCACTTCTCCAAGGTTGTTTAGGCTTTTATTTAGGCAGAATGGGGGGGGGGCGGGCGGGGAGGGGTTGTAAAGATGTAGAATTTGGGGGCAAGAGGCACTGAGTTATAGGTGTTGTCCCCTGTAGACCAAAGCTCTAGACAAGAAAGGT